>NC_027756.1:47456891-47458885 GCF_000695525.1 Brassica oleracea var. oleracea | reverse complement strand
TCTTTTATCCATATCATCTTAGTTATAATTGTAAAGATTTATTAGAATAAATAAACAGTTTCAACAATATTTAATATGTGTAAACAAAAGAACTTGTAGGATTTTTAGGATTTAAATAGATTGGAGACAATAGTTAATGAATATGAAAAGAATACGAAGCAGATGATGAAAAATGATTCGAGCAAATTAGTGGCAACACAGAGCTAAGCGAGATAAAAATATCAATCAATAAAGAATGAAAGAAAAATGAGCAGGGTTAAGTTATTACATAAGCCAAAACTAAGACAAATCAAATGACAAAATGTGAAAACAAATGTAAACAAGACAAGAAGAGATGGTGAAAATGAAATGCATTAAAAAACTGAATGCTAGATTAGTAAGCAAGAGGCAGGAGATAAAAATGCAAAAATCCTGCGTCTTGGCGTGGATAACGATCCCTAGTAGTTAATAGTAACTAGCAAATGCATACTAAAATCGAAGAAAGATATAAAACCGACTAAGAAATCATTACTTGTAACTTGTAAATAATAAAAATGCCTAAGCTGGCGGCGGAGCAGAAGGAGTCCATCCAGCTTTGGTGGAGCAATGAAACTTAACAAAGCAGTATAAATGTGACTTTCGATTGCCTTTGGTGAAGAGTATAAATGTGAGTGGTCACAAGTATGGGCTATTGTACGCAGGTATTGGTTGGGTGGTCTGGAGAAACGAAGAGGATTTGTCTGAGGAACTCATCTTCCATGTCAATTATCTTGGTGCGGACCAACCCACTTTTACTCTCAATTTTTCCGAAGGTATTTTTTTATTGCTAGTCTTAATATTTTTTGTTTGAATTTTACTAGCCATGGTCTTAGTAAACTAACATCAAAGGTATTGAAAATTCACTTAAACATGTCGTATTTTTTATTTCATCATTTTTTTTGTTAATTCTCGTAATTTTAAAGAAGTACATCAAAATGATGGAGCTAGCCATTGAGGTCAAACCTTTCCCGTTTAATTCTCCACTACATTTTTTACTTTGAATGATGGGTATTACATGAACACATCGAAGTGGTTGAGGTCAAGTGGTTTTTTTTTTTTTTTTTTCTAGTTGTTTTCATTTTAAAATAGGGGAAAACGGACTTTGTTGTCGTATTCTCCACTTAGGTTAAAAAAAATAAAATTTCTGGACTTTTTTCTTGACTGTAGCTTATTCCTGATTGAACGTACAAATTTACTCTCATTATTTTCTTTTCTTTGTTTAATCTCTTATATTATTTGCTCAATAAACGCAGGTTCGAGTCAAGTCATAGCTCAACACTACCAATTTATCCGACTGGTTCACGACGTGAGCTGGTCTTCCATTATTTAAAATGTTGTATTATTTGTATATCATGCTAGCTAGAAGTAAGAAAATAGTCAAAATACTTAATAATTAAAATTGTATTAACATAATAACAGGGTTATAGAAATGTGATGGAGAACTGCAGAGAGAATATGATCGTGTTAAGGGAAGGACTTGAGAAGACATGAAGTTCAACATTGTATCAAAGGATGAGGGAGTGCCACTTGTCGCTTTCTTTTTGAAAGATAGCAGCTCTCACACTGAGTTCGAGATCTCCAACATGCTTCGCATCAGAGTCGGACCTGAATAGAGGCACATAAAGTATGTGCTTGGGAACATACAAGATATTTATATTTAAAGGGACAATAATACTGTAAACTTTACACTAGTTTTACTGGTAAGAGCCCCATGATGCGTATAGGAGGTGCAAATTTCGGATCGCTAAACTACAATATAATCTTCTTTTTTCTGATTTTTAAAAAAGATAATGGGCCAAAAAAATTATTTTAGCTTCTGAGCCAAAATTTCTCGGACCCGGCCCTGCTTCGCAGGTAAAGATTTCAGATACTCTTTGCTTTGTTATCAAGCTTTCATTGTGTTAATAATTTATGCATTTTACAGTAAATAAGTAACCAGACCTTATTGATATTTACAAGATTATATTTATTTATGA
>NC_027756.1:47456550-47456791 GCF_000695525.1 Brassica oleracea var. oleracea | reverse complement strand
TGAGCTCATTGTAGCTCCCATCAATCTTGGAATGAAGGTTCTTCAACACATAACCAACATGCTTCTCACTTCTTGTCTGATACTCCAAGATTTGTTTCAGCAGGGTGTCAGTGCTGCTCTCTTGAGGTGCAGAGGAACCAGATGAGGAGTTTTGCTGAGGTTGATAGCTGCCTTGCTGGTTGTTTCGAGGCGGATAACCACCCTGTTGGTTGTTGGGATAGGATTTCTGTTGGTAGTTGTC
>NC_027756.1:47456163-47456447 GCF_000695525.1 Brassica oleracea var. oleracea | reverse complement strand
TCTTGGCTTGGGTTACCAACAAAGTGCAGCTGCTCTTGTGTGGCTTTATCAGCAAGGAGGATGTCTATCTTATCCTGTAGAGCTTTCAACTCCTTCCTCGTCTGCTTATCATCTGTTCGGCTACTTCTGTCGTGGTCTTCACTGTACACTGCATCACTCTTTACCATGTTGTCAACCAGCTCCTCTGCATCTTCCTCAGTTCTCCCCAAGAAGAACCCATTGCTAGTTGTATCCTGTCTGGCCCTATACTTAGGAAGAGCACCACGGTAGAATGTACTCAGTAC
>NC_027756.1:47455617-47455990 GCF_000695525.1 Brassica oleracea var. oleracea | reverse complement strand
AGTCGTTGGGTAGAGACTTCTCCCACTGACGTGCCTTATCCCCTAAAGAGAAAGGGAATAACTTCAGCTTCAAGGCGTCCTCAGACACACCATTGGTTTTGACAACCCACAGTAGCTGTCGAACCAATCCAAGTGATCAAATGGGTCCTCTAGAGCCAAGCCATGATACTTGTTGTTCTCGATCACGTTGAGGAGTCCTGACTTGACCTCAAAGTTGTTGGCTGGCACAGCTGGTGCTCGTATTCCGAATCTATGACCATGTATGTTGGGGCGGTCGTAAGTGCCAATGGGTCGAGCTGCTCGCTGTTGGTTGTGTGGAACGTTGTTGGCATCATTTTGAGGTATGTCTCCCATATCAGTATCCAATCTCTGC
>NC_027756.1:47440689-47455494 GCF_000695525.1 Brassica oleracea var. oleracea | reverse complement strand
TCAACTCTTTTCATCCCTACACTCATCATCATGCATTCACACATGCAAATCAGCCAACTCTCAAGTTCATTAAGCATAGCATCAAGTGAATTCTTGCAAATGATCAATTGGTCCAAATCATTTGGTTGAGTAAGGGAAAACTTTTATTCAAGTGGGTCAAGAGGTTCAAAATCCATGATCTTTTAAAGTAGTTTTCTCTCAAAACAAGTAGCCTTGACATTGCACATAATATATCTAAGAAAGGGATCAACTCATGTATGCAAAATGTAACCTAAATATGAAAGAAATCATAATTGTTAGGATAAGATGACAGAGGAAAGACAGAGAATTAAAGGTTGAGAATAAGATAAGGGAAGAAAGAAACACACTAAGGAGAAGATCTGAGCGTTGGATCAAACTTTATCTACGGTAGAAAAGAGTGATCCATGTGTTTAAGAATTCAACCAATGGTTAAATCTGGCGGGACCGGTGGGTCTGGTGGCTCTGGGGAACGAGGAGGAGGAGCGACAAGGTTCCCCGACAAGGTCCTCTCACCTAGAACGAACCGTTGTTCTGCTGAATCTACCTGACTCGAGGGGAGTAGCTTGAGCAGAGTCACACCTTCAGACAGCATGGAGCCAAACAGAGAAGAGACGCCGGAGTGAAGTGACGGAAAGGCTGGAGTGAAGTAACGGATAGACCGGAGAGAGTGAAGTCGCGGCAGTCAGAAGTGGAGCGGGGCGGAGGAGGGACACCGGAGGCAAAGGCTCATGTTGAAATCTTCGAACTGGCGGCTGTTTCGTAAGTCGTGCCTGCACTACAAGAAAAACTTGAAATAGCTACAAATTATTTTGTGAGCTTGTTGCTATCCATAAAATGTTGTTATTTGTGGCTGCCATTCTACAACTTAGTCGCAAACCATTTTTATAACTAAAATCCACAAATAGCTCCAAACAATATTTGTAGCCATTTTAGCCACAAAATGTCACATTATAAATTGTGAGTAATACAATTATTTCAAAAAAATATAAATCACCAAATTAAAAAAATAGAATATATCACGATTCCACAACCTGATTCTCTTAAGCATGGCCAAAGCGATTCTCTTGGGCCGGATTCAGAGCAGCCGTAAAGGTCAACGAGCACCACAAAGCCAGATGGCTTGAAGCTGAGAGGAATCACGAGACCGGGAGAGATAGAAATGTATTCGCGCTCCACCACAAGGTTCCTCTTTACCACCAAACATCATCTTCTTCTGCCTCATCCACCTTCTTTTACCAAGAACAAAAAAAAAATCATAATAGAAAGAGAGAGAGATAGAGAAGACATGAGAGAGAGATAGAGAATAGATAGAGATAGGTACACCACCGATTCTAAACATGTCTCCCGGAAAGAATTCCATTGCAGATGTGAGGCATCTCTAAAAGATGCGATGGGAAACTTAACATATACAAATTAAGAAATTTGATTCTGTATATGAAGAAAAAGAGAAGTAATTGTTAGGATAAGATGACAGAGGAAAGACAGAGAATTAAAGGTTGAGAATAAGATAAGGGAAGAAAGAAACACACTAAGGAGAAGATCTGAGCGTTGGATCAAACTTTATCTACGGTAGAAAAGAGTGATCCATGTGTTTAAGAATTCAACCAATGGTAATATTCCACTATTTTTACCTTTTCAGTCATTTGTCATAACTTTTAACTAAAATCGATTGTTATTTTCTTTACGTATTTTCATTAGGAATTGAAGTTTAAGGGTTACATTTAAATGTTAACCTTTTAATCATATATCTAACTTTTCAAAATACATTATTAGTTTAGAGTTTTATGATTTAGAGTTTGGATTATATGGTTTGAGATTTAAGTTAACATATAAGATTAAAATTTGAATAATTTATATTTGTAGCTTATGTTTGATATTTGAAAAGATTATATTTGGTGTTTAGTTTTGTGATTTAGAGTATAGAGTTATAGTTTAGTGTTTAGGGTCTAGAGCATAGTGTTTAGGGTTTAGGAATAAGATTTATATGTTAGTCTTAATGTTTGGGATTAATTAGGTTTGAAAAATAGATTTAGAAACTTAGCATATTGAATAAATTTTAAGAATTATTTAAGGTTCAGTAGTATGTTTGGAGATAGGTACGAGAATAGGTTTAAGGTTTGTAATTTTGGGAAAATATATTATAAATGTCTGATTTTCTTGATTATAACTAATTTTTTGAAATCTCTTATAATGTTGGGTCTTGACATATTATAAAATATTCAATAAAAAATTTAAATTAGAATTATAAAAATACTAAAATATATCTATTATATTTTAATTAATATTATAAAACTTTAAAATGAAAATATTTTCTATAATTTTTAAAAAGTTTAAACTATAACTTTCTAAATATAAATTTTATATTTATTATAATATTATTATTTTTGATATTTTATAATGATATAAAATGTAAATATTTTTAATTTATTATTTAACCGTTGTTGCATTTGGTAGTTAACCAGTCATAAGTATCCCGCAAACGCACCAATTTCTAACCGCAGAACCAGTCGTATAAATCTCTTAAAACCGCTAGAAACCGCAACCACCCGCATCCGCAAACTCCCGCAGCCGCAACCGCAACCGCTGCGGTTGAACCAGTCATCGTCATAAATTAATCATACTTTTTAAAAATTGACTAGAGTAAATCATTGACTTTCTTCACACAACGATATTTTGTGGTTAATTCAAATTACATATATAAGGGAATTGCATTATGTTTCATCACTGGGTTTAACGAAAAATACATATACAATTTCAAAATTTGTCATCAAATAGGAATTATACATGGAACATATTTTGCGGTTAATTCCAATTAAATAAGGGAAATGCATTAAATTTCACAATTCGGTTTAACAAAAAAATAAATATCCTCTTTTTGTTCAACCCAAATTTCGTCAAAGGAGAAAAAATAGTTTGGCCCAATTCACAGCCCATTACAGATGCAGGACGGCGAAGAGATCGTTTAATGGTTCAAACGCAGCGGTTGCGGTTGCGGGAATTTGTGGATGCGGACAGTTGCGGTTTCTAGCGGTTTTAAGAGAATTGTACGACTGGTACTGCGGTTAAAATTAGTGCGTTTGCGGATGACTTATGACTGGTTAACTACCAAATGCGATAACAGTCAAATAATAAATTAACAATATTTATATTTAATATAATTATAAAAATATCAAAAATCATAAAATTATAATAAATATAAAATTTATATTTAAAAAGTTATAATTTTAATTTTTGAAAATTTATTGAAATTGTTTTTATTATAAAATTTAATAATATTAATTAAAATATAATAGATATATTTTAATATTTTCATAATTTCAATTTTAAATTTTTTATTAAATATTTTTACTTTGTATATATATTGTTTAAAAAAAAGAAAACAAATTACCCTCCCGCAACCGCAAACGCTAGCTGGAGCCAGCTTTTGAATTTATGAGATTCGGAGCGGTTTGAAGCGGTTTAGAGCGATTTGAGTGATTGTTACAAACTGCCGACAACCGCTACCAACCGCAAAAACTGCGTTTGTGGGTGATAGCGGGAAAACCAGTCGCCCCCTTAGTGTTTATAATAAGGAAAAATCTATTATACTTATGTTTCATATTTTTTTATTACTTTTGGATTTTATTTTAACCACATTATTTTTTGTGGGTTAAATTTAGGGTTTGGAGTTATAATTTGAACATATTTTTATAAATTTATAACTTTTTATAAAAGTTAGACCTTAGTTTTTAGCTATATTATAAATAGTAGTTTGATATTTAAAATATTAGCTAAGAAACATTAACATATTGTACAAACACATGTAACTTAATTATTACATGTGTTTCGATAACATATTTAATAAAAACAAAAATGTAATTTTCGTTGTTTATTTTATGAATATGTGATTTAAGATTGAATGTTTATCATTAAAGATTATAAGTTTAGGGTTTAGAATATATTTAGAGTTTGATGAGATCATAAGTTTAGAGTTTAAAGTTTGAGAGAAATTTATTATAAGTTTTTGATTTTATTTGACACATTATGAGTTATTTTATTTGAAAAGATTATGATTTAAGATTTAGATTTTATGATAGAAGATAAAAAATTAAGGGATTAAGTTTTCTTTGAATAGCTACAAATTATGTTGTAGCTATGTATTTCTACGATTGTTTTCGAGGCCAGTCGTGGTTTTATATCTCTACAATATATTTTGTGGTTAATCGTGACTATTTCTCCTTAAATAGCCACAAGTTAAAATTTATAGCTATTTAGCTACGAAAATCCACATACTAGCTACAAATTGTGGATTTTGAAAATTGTGGCTGTTTTGTGGATATTTGTGGTGAAAAAAAAAGCCACAAAACAAAAATTTGTGGCTAATTTGTAGCTAATCATAGTTTTTCTTGTAGTACTCACGAGACTTTTTGTTTATGAATGATTTTTAACTTCATTCCATTCCTTTCCATGTATTCCATTGGAATTGATGGAATAAAGATTTTTTTTCATTCAACTCAAATGGTAACTTTTCTGTGGAATCTTCATGAATAGCTCATTCCACATAATTTTATTCCAAAAAATGTATATCCAGTTGCAGCCTCTATGTTTAATGAAAGTAGCATTCCAAAAAAAAAAAATACCCTAAGCCGGCGAGGGAGCATAAGGAGTCGATCCAGCTTTGGTGGAGCAATGAAGCTTAACAACCCAGTCAAAGAAATGGTTATGGTAAGCGCCAAAGATAGTCTTATCACAGTTTCTATCCATCTTCAGTATCGAAGCGCAACATTCCGTTCCAATAAGAGGTTTGCGAGTGTAAAAAGCCTTAGCGATATCCGCCAAACATGTTTTTTACCTTCTTGCAATCAGACAAGCATTTGGTTACTACCAGTTGTGGATGGAACGGAATTGGGTGGAAGTGGGGGTTGTAGCCGGCAGGGAGAGGCGGAAAACCCTTTCGGGCAGAGCGTGGGAACGGCCAATGTGGTTTAGGGTGTTAGTAAGGGTAGTAATGGCAATGCCACCATTCAAACTTTTCACAGCGCAATGATGGGTTTGATAACAAGTCGCTTGCTGTGACTTGAGATGTGACACAGCATGATAAGATTATCATAGCAATAAGAACTGCGAGATCTTCATTTTATTTTGGATTCTCGAGAGATTTTTGTAAGGTTTGGATATGTGAAATGTGAATTAGGTACGGATGGTTTTTGAGATGAAAATGACGTATGGGTTAATATAGGGGCTCTATTTAGGTTTCTAAGATTACAGTTCTGTGTGATGTAGTTACGAATGATGTATCTTTTTAGAATATTCTCTGAAATACTCGATTCAGTTAACGTGATGTTTACTTGTGTTTGTTGTGATTTTGTGATCCTTTTCACTACAGTTGTGGTACTATGTTATTATTATTTCACGGGCCTTTTTTTATTGAACTGATCACATGGAATTAGTCTGAGTTAAGACGGTATCAGGCTGAAGGGATTTTTTTATTCGTTCGCACAATTGAGTTTACGAACTGGAGTGTTGTACTCAAAGGACTAAAAATATTCAATACAAATCTGCCCATAGTAAAGAGGTCGTCTAATATAGGTACACAAATGTGTGGCCCGCATGCATGTAGAAAGATTGGCAACTAACATAAACTAAATACCATCAACCAAACCGGGGACCTGTTTAGGATTTGGTTGAAACTTTACTTTGTTGGACCAACGATAGAGAACAAAATGCAACCTTGTTGAAAAATTAATCCGAGTTATGGTCTATCAGCCTGACTAGGCGACTAGCGACTATCCATAAACCAGGATTATCAGAACATGTATAAATATAATGGAGATTATAATGTGTAGTACATAAAACTAGATTTAAATGATACAACCTTTGACAAAAGAGAAGTTGTGCATGATGAAATGAATAAAATGTGTTGATTATATGCCTTAATGTGCTTAGACAAAAACTTCAGTAATGGAATTTGGACAAATTTGAGTAATTTTCAAAGTTGTCAAAATAAGTAAATAGTTTTATCGATTAACTTTAAATTATTACTACCTCCATTCCCGAAAGTAAGATGTTTTAGATTTTTTTCTTGTTCCACAAAGATAGATTTTCTATATTGTTAAGGTACTTTTTTATACTTTTGAGGAACATTAATTGAGAATATTTGAATTGATTAAATTTCATTGGTGGAAAGTTATTGAAAAGTGTATAATAAAGTAAAAAATAAATTAAATTATAAATATTTATTAAATTCTTAATAAACGTGCATACTCAAGAAAATCTTATTTTCAAGAACAGAGGGAGTAATATTCACTAAGACCAAAATCATGAAATTTTGGGACGATCTCGTGGCACGTAAAACTCAGTGGAGAAAATCACGAGTGGCAACACAATTTGACAGATTCAAGGGAAATGTTGGATGAGAATCATTATAGACAAGTACATATATATCTAGTTTATTAATATTGCTTTTGGTTTTGGTACACATAATTAAAATTTAAACATCTTAATCTCACAAAAAGTACGCACGATATGAATTATTCAGTAAATCTTTGACCCATTTTCAAGAGATCCCGCACTGAATCTCACAGCAAAAATAATACGAAGCCGTAATAAGAGATGTTACCAATGCAACAACTGTTTTTGTTTTGTTAGAAAAAGGCATAAGTTGCAAGAACCGCATAAAGTGATGATGCATGCTAAGCATTCTCGTAACCACGACATCCTAGTGGAAGCTCGTATTAGTGACATTCATAATATGTATTGTTACAAGCACTGTGATTTTAGTAACATGATTTGAAAACAGTCACTATGAGTGTATGACTATAAATAGGAAGAATAGTGTACCTAGGGTGTAGTTAAAATTGTTTACAGGTGATCAGAATTGTTGTTGTTATGTAGTAGAATGACATTAGTTATAAGCAACTTAAATCCTTGAAATGGAGATAATGAAGTTATCAAATTAATTTCAAACTAGTCGATTTGAATTATAAAAAAACAGCTATGCAGAGATCATATGGTACACAATCGTATTCTGAAAACATATTAAGACATGAACATACCCAGGACCTCGTAGTCCAGTGGTACTACCTCCGGGAGGGGAAGTCGGTTGTTCGACTCGCGGGGAGGGGGAGGCGTGCCCAGGGCCCGTAAAAAGGTACAGGCAAAGGCTGGCGCCGGGCCTAGGTGGGGGGCCGCAAGGTCAACACCTGGTTAATCAAAAAAAAAATATTAAGACATGAACATATAATTCTTGACATAAATTTGTAACAGAAAAATGAGAACAGTCCCATGGGTAAGGGGAACAGTCGCATCTGTAAGTCAAAAGATCCTCCAAATCAGACGAAAGGTCCGTAGAACAATCAACCAAATCGAAAGTACGAAGGAAACGAGGGACAGGTCCCACACGCAACTTACGTAACACCATTATTAACCCCAATCACTTAACCGAGATTCTTAGCTTCGATTAAGAGATGGTTCTTAATTTTTATTAGATTTTAACTAAAAAAATTAAGAACCGTCTCTTAAATAAGAGATATAAAAGCGTCTCTTAGCCGAAAAATGTAAAAATAAATAAATAAATAAAAATAAATAAATAAATAAAAAAGTATCAAATCATGAGTTAAGAACCTTCTAGTTTTGTATCTTACTATTAAGAGCATGATTATTGGAAGGTTCTTAGTGTGGGGTTCTTAACGGAATATAAGAACCCGTCTCTTAACTTTTAACTGAAAAAGCTAAGAACCGTCTCTTAAAACTCTTATTTAAGAACCAGTTCTTACTATTTTTAGTTAAAAATTAAGAGACATGTTCTTATATTCTGCTAAGAATTTCATTTAAGAATCCTCCAATAATCATGCTCTAATTTCGCAATACTATTACTGGTTAATATTATACTCCTTATCATTTCAAACTTGTGACTTGTGAGATAACAACTGGAGGTAATAATACTATTATGTTGCGTAGCGCCTTTCCTTCCACACTCCCAGAGTCAGATTATATATATTTTTCATATTACGTGGTATGATTCTATTTTTCTAAATCTTTGTTAGACCTAGTTTACGAGGGAAAATGGCTCATTCCCCTATGAATTAGTTGTTCCCGGTTTTTTCACACACGAACTTATAAGTCATGCCAAAAACCACATGAACAACGGAAAAATAATTTATTCTCCTATGAATTAGTTGTTTCCGGCTATTTCACACACAAACTTTTAAACCATGTCAAAAACCACATGAACAGTTCTTTTTTTTTTGAATTACATACACAAAATATCAATTTTAAACTAATTTCCCCAAAATCGTAAATGGTGTTGTTTAAACGTTAACTTGGTTTATGAGTGGAGGGTCGGTTTCATTTAGGTTGATAAAAACATAATACTATGTCGTTTTTTTCTTCTTCTTTTTGTCAACTGCTCTTCTTCTTCAGAAATCTTTTTACTCTTCATCATCAATTGAGGATAAAAAAAATTATTCTGCATTTTCGAGTTATATGACATAGTAACCGGTTGGGGTAGATATTTTCGAGTTATATGACATGAAGCGTATAAAGAGATCATATGACATTAATTTCTGGATTGAGGAGAATATATAAATCTCTGCAGGACCAGAAAGAGTAACATCCGCTTATGGAACCAATCAAGCGTCTTAGACTGCGCCAATTTTATAGTTCTTTGTGACAATACATGGAGATTGGTAAGTTAGTATTTTCTGCTCTTCTTTCTTTATGCATCATGTAAAATGTTTTATTCTTTTGCATGATAATAAATTTTATCCCCAATTGATGAAAAGTAAAACGATTTTTGAAGAAGAAGAGAAGTTGACAAAAAGAAGAAGTTGAAGAAAAAAAACGACGTAGTATTATGTTTTTATCAACCCAAATTAAACTGTCTCTCCTCCTATCATATAATTCAAGTTAACTTTTAAATAACATCATTTACGGTTTTAGCGGAATTAGTTTAAAATCGATAGTTTGTGTATGTAATTAAAAAAATAGAGTTGTTCATGTGGCTTTTGGCATGGCGTAAAAGTTCGTGTGTGAAATAGCCGGGAACAATTAGTTCATAAGTAAATAAGTCATTTTTCCATTGTTCATGTGGTTTTTGGCATGACTTAAAAGTTCATGTGTGAAAAAGCCGGGAACAGCTAGTTCATATATAGAGGAATATGCCATTTTCCCTAGTTTATGAAGTTATCATTATGCCAAGATATATATCTAGTATTGTTGCTGCAATTATGGATTCAAACCTTTGTATAATCTTTGCTGCAGTTATAATACATAGCTTTCCGTGTAAATACTTCATTATGTCATGTAATCCATCTGTTCCGGAAAGTAAGATTTTCTAAAGTGTTCACGCTTATTAAGAATTCAATAAATGTTTATAACTTAATTTTTCTTTTAATTTATTATACACTTTCCAATAATTTTTCATCAATGAAATTTAATCAATTCAAATATTTTCATTTAATGTTTCTTAAAAGCATAAAAAATATCTTAAACATATAAAAAATCTATCTTTGTGGAATAAGTAAAAAATCTAAAACATCTTACTTTTGGAAACGGAGGGTGTAATAGCTTACATAGTCATAATGTAATATTGATGATAACCATACGGGAATATAAAGATTACAGTTGGATAGTTAACTTCTAAACACAGAAAAGGTTGCATAACCTGTAAGTCTGTAACTTTCGTTGACAAATATTTGGTCGCATGGTATAAGTTAGAAACTTCGTTTCGGTCGTTTACAACTTATAACTTCCATTAAAAAAAATTGTAGAGTCAAGTGTGATAAGAAGAAACGAAGAATGTGATGGCCATAGACTAGTGAAAACACGGAAATATATTTTGAATATAATAAAATGGAAAGACGCGCATTCAACCATATAATGTCAACCTGTGTAACGCACAACTGTCTATCTAATCTCCACCTTACGAAAAACATTATAAAAATACTTTTTTAACAGTATTCTTCCACTAACATTCTCTTGTATATATAACACTCATGCCTTCTTGGATCTTCTCCTAACACACTTCCTTTCCATTTGTTTACAACTAAGTTCTCCTTTTCTCTCAAATAATAAACTTCCACCTTCCTTCGCGTAATGGGAAACTACGTTTCTTCCGCTCTAAGCAAAACGTCTTCTTCGTCTTCCCCGGCGGCGAGAGTGATTCTCCCTAACGGTGAGGTCCGTCGTATCCACGAGCCGACTAAAGCCGCAGAGCTAATGATGGAGATTCCAAGCTTCTTCCTCGTAGACGCCAAGTCGTTAAAAATCGGCCGGAAGTTTAACCCGTTAGCCGCCGATGATGATCTTCAAATAAAAAGCTGCCACGTGTATATCGCTTTCCCTATGACGCGTGCCACGTCAGCAGCTAACGCTTCGGATATGGCAAGATTATTCGCAGCAGCCAAGAAACGACAACGCAGCCGAGTCGGACCTAAATCTTCTGGTGTCGGAACAGCCGTGAAAAGCTGTCACAACGGAAGAGTATCGCCGGACGGAGGAGAAGATGACGTCAAGATGATATCAGCGGGATCAAAGCTGAACTTGGAAGACATAGAAGAGTTTTCGGCGGCGGAGTTTATGCATAGAATCTCAGTTTCGAAATCTAAGAAGCCGAAGTTAGAAACTATAGTTGAAGAATCTTTGTCTTAACCAACACAAAATCAAAACATAAATGGAAATTTGATTTTTGTTCAGACTTTATTTTATTTTATTATTTTTAATTTTTTTGATTATCCTCTATGCGCAAGTGGTTTCTCTTTTGTGGTATTGATGAACAGAAAGAGACATCAGTTGAGAATGAACATGTGATCGCTTCATTTTTTGTCCATTAATGTGAATTATGATTTCTAGCTTCTTAAATTGGTAAACTCACGCCTTCAATTACTTCTTCAATTTAATTTTCAGAATTATTCTTTGTTTATAACAGACAGATCTCACGACTAATATATAATATACACATTTGAACTTCCACTTGCGCCTAAGAATGTTTTGGCTAACAAATGTTCTGATATACATGTGAACGTTGATGATATCTTAAAACGATCTTCAGGGAAATTATTGAGTATTATTTTAAAGAATTAAAAAGTCTAAACTGTTTCTATTGATAAACATAGATAATATACGAATCTGTGACTATTCATTAGTAGTCATTTTCACGTAGAGATGTGAAAGCACTATTCGGTCGTGTTGCATGTCGGTTAATATTTTTTGGTTGCAATATAAATAAGTGCGTTACAATTAATATATTCATATCAACATGATGCAAAAAATATTCATATTCGATAAAAAAATGTAAATTCTCATAAAATTAAGGAAATAATATTTCTATTTGTAAAAATATTAAACTAAAGTAGTACAGTGCTAGTTAGTGAAATAACTATAGTCATTTATCTAGTTCAGTATTGCAAAAACAAATCATATCTTAATAAAATAAAAAATGTAGCCATTTATCTAATTCGATAAAAGAAAAAAACCCAAAACTTATGACTATTTAGCTAAGAAAGTATTACATCCTAGGTCACTTTTGCACATTTTAATTACATGCTGGGACACTTTCAGCTACTCGCTCGCATTTCTATTTTTCCAATGCAACTTTTCCTTTTTCCAACCCACAAAAACCCGACATTACCCTTTTTATTATGTAAACTCAACCAATTAATTTTAAATCTAACTAATACTACCTCCGTTCCTGAAAGTAAGATGTTTTAGATTTTTTTTCTTGTTCCACAAAAATAGATTTTCTATATTGTTAAAGTACTTTTTTATACTTTTGAGGAACATTAATTGAGAATATTTGAATTGATTAAATTTCATTGGTGGAAAGTTATTGAAAAGTGTATAATAAAGTAAAAAATAAATTAAATTATAAACATTTATTAAATTCTTAATAAACGTGCATACTCTAGAAAATCTTACTTTCAGGAACAGAGGGAGTATATACTCTCTCTGTTTTTATATATGTAAGTAGTTTTAGTTAAGAGTGATAATATTAAGAAAATTTGTTACTTTTGAAAAAAATAATATTTAATACATAAATTTAACCAATAATAAAAAGGCTTGGATTATTAGATTGGTCACAACATACGTAATAAATGTAAAAACTGCTTTGGATCGTGTAAAAGCTGCTTTGGATTGTGTAAACATCTTATATTGTGAAACAAACTTATTTTGTTAAAACTACTTACGTATAAAAACAGAAGGAGTACTATTTTACATATAAAAATCTTGACTTTTTAACCCACTTTTGTTTTCCCTTTTCTATTTCTTTATATTTTCAATTAAAAGTCATTAAACCTAAACAGAGAAAGTTATCTCTTCTTTCTATTTGCTTGGCCGTTAATCTCTCCGAACAAAAACGAAATCTCTTTATGACACGTTCTCCTCCACTTCGATCATTAAGATCATAGCTTTTCCTTCAAACCCAACCCACATCTTTATTGCAGCTAAGAAATCATTCATCTTGGCATCTCGAACTTATCACCAAACTCCTCCACCGCTCTCGCACCTTCCAACGTTGCCACTCTCGATCCATATAACCTGTCTCCTCTCCATCACATCAATTTTGGTTGATCAATCTCTCTGTTTTTGTTAGGGATCTGAATTTCAAGGAAACCGAGTTAACTTGGTTTATCCGGTTCACTCTGTTTACCAAGTCACGTGAGCTGAGTCGACCAGCTGCCTCAAGAGTCGAAACCCTAGTTCTTGTGAGGCAGGACGTGAGTGGCCAATATATAATTACTTAAGCGATGTTGCCAATGTTAGCCTTAAAGTTGGTTGTAAAATATGTTAATGTTATCATGTTGTGCTCTTCTTGTGGAAATATTTGGTTCCTGAAGAGCTCATGATATCGTGTACATTTGGATATTCATGAACAGGTGTGCATGTGGATTACGTTACAAATATGTATGTGTGAATTGTGAGAAATATGTGTACATGCGAACACGTTTTTGCCTTGCATAATTTTAGACATACAACTTTGTGAAACAAATTTGTAAAAGTCTATAAGTAAGTAATGTTAAATTGCGGTAAAATTAATATGTAGGCGTATGGACATTTGTGAACCAGTATACATAACTAAATGTACATATGGACATCTAAGAACTCTTGGTGTACATGTGTACATCTAGGAACAAGTGTACATGTGGATATCTACAAACAAATGTACATGTGAATATCTACAAATAAGTGTACATGTGGACATCTACAAAACTGTACATATGAACAATGCTAACCCTGCCAATTGAAACCCTTAAAATAGATTCAAGAGTTCATACAATCTGAGTTTTAAGACAAAGTAGTTTTTACCCTCTTAGTTTTCAATACATGCTCACGAACCCGTATATGATACCAAAATAAATTGGCTTCTTGACCCACATAATAAACATCACGTAGCCACTTTGTCGATAAGACATGAGTTAAAGTCTTAAAGACATTAAATTTGTAAGCTTTACAAACCTTTCCATATCAAAATCTCATGTTATTATGAATGGCCATCCGGCTTAGCTAATCTACTCTTATAATCAACAGAGTTTTGAAGTATCTTTCTCCTACTAATCATATTATAGAACTAATATTCTACATAAAACATACAATTCTTAAACATAAACTAGGAAACTTACCGATAAATTATCTTCTCCCATGCTTTATTAGACCAATTTAATAACTTACAAATTACAGAAAAAAGGAGTTAACGTTACAGATCTGGTTTGAGGTCTCTTCCGTCTGAGAGAGAAAGTTAGGGAGAAAGAAAGAGAGAAATTTCGGATCTTGTTTGAGGTCTCCCCCTGCGGTGGAGATTTCGCTGACCTTCTCTTCTTCGAGTTTGTTAGCTTTGGTCTTGATTTGACGGGATTGCTTCATCGGTGGTTTCGGAGGCTACCCCTTCTTCTCCGAGGTGCTGAGGTGTGGCTATGGTGTGGAGGAGCGTGTTCGATGCTTCATGGCTGGTCAGTTATTCTCTGGTTCTGGGTCCTCTACGACGTTAATTATTCTCTCACATCTGAGCTCTCGACGCCGTTCATACTTTTTGCGGTGGCTAAAAAAAGAAAAAAAAAGTAAGATAAATATATTTTTAAGTGGCTGAAAACCAATTAAAGTAAGACTTTTTGAATTTTGAAAACTAATTAAATCTAGTTACACGCGACAATGAAAACCTGGTTGTGTTTAGTTAGGAACCATTATGTCATTTTATCACCATAAACTACCTCAAGAGTGCAAACTGTCTTACAATGTAATAAAATGTCAAAAACTTTCCTAGAGTGAAAATCACTCTTTAGCTAATTCACCTATTATCTATCTATTCTATTAAAACTCCTGTATGACCAATTGATATTGGTTTGGTCCAATTATTTATAACCCATTTTTTTAAAATTTTAACTGCCATGACATGTATATATATATTATAACCTCTTCTTCTCTTCGTATTTTATAACTTCCCGATGAAAAAAAAATGAAAAAAAATAACCTCCTCTTCTCTTTACTTTCTATCATTTCGGGATGCATTACTTTGAGTGGAAAAAGTATTCGACTACAATCATTGACAGCAACCAATTCATCTATTAGATGTTTTGATTTTCGCATGCCTGATACCATTCTGTATATACATTATCAATAACAATTAATAGCATTTATATTCATAGTATCAATAACTATGTTTACAAATAAATAAATAATTATACCAGCTTTAAATATCGGACGGTTTGAATAAAAATATCAAATAATTTAGATAATTTTAAATTTATGGATAAAAATATTCGGGTAATTTTGTTAATAAATAGTATTTTTAGTATATTTAACTATTTAAAA
>NC_027756.1:47423363-47440342 GCF_000695525.1 Brassica oleracea var. oleracea | reverse complement strand
GGTGGTCGTTCGAGTACTCATTCCGATTTGGTTAGGATCTAATTCGGATTTTGGGTTTTCGGAGTTTAATATTTTAGCCTCATTCAGATATTTTTAAATTTTAGTTCTGGTTCGAATAACCCATTGAAATTATTTTAAAAATCTTAAAGTTCATATACTAAATAATATTGATAACTAAATTGTATATTGATATGTTTGTTGCTTCCTACGAGCAAAACACATACCTATTTCATTTAACTACTTTTTACATTTAACTGATTTTATGAATGTGGAACGGGTGATATTCTTTTTTTTTTTGTTCAACCAGGAACGAGGTGATATTCATTTTAAGCTATATATAAAAGATATACCGAAAAAACAAAACAAACAAAACAAAGCGCGAATCAAGATCTAGTTAATATATAAATATTAAAAATTTAATTTAATTACTTTTTTTTCCGACGGAAGTACAACCCACGAATCGTAACGTGCGCATTGGTTTTTGTCTCTTCGACACGACGCCGTCGCCGGTCGCCCCCGTTCGTGAGTTAATAATCGGCGGGTCAAGGTCATACATCTTCTGATTGCTACTAATAGGAAGATTCTCGCCGGAGATCCAGTTTTCCCATTGTAAGGTTCGATTAATTTATTTTACGAACCGGTGTTGAACAGAAGAACATCGGTGACGATTTAGGTTTTGCCGTTTTAGGAAGAGTATTGATCAATCTTTGATAAAGCAGAGTCTTGCTGGATTCGAGAGGAAGAAAGGATTGATTTGCATGTGACGTTAGGAACAGTTTGAGAATAGTTTGCTTCAGGACAAGTGAAACGGTTGTCTTCTTTTGAGGAGATTTAACGATGGGTGATGAGAATCTTGCTGAGAAAGTTTCATTGCGAGGGTCATGTGGTAAGGAGGAGATTGTGGAAGAGCTTAGGAACTGTTTGCCCAAATGGGTTACACAAGAACAAGTAACAGATATGGTTAGAGGCACGTGTAGGAACGTAGTTGAGATAGTTGATGACTTCTATGAACACGAGACTATATTCTACGAGCAAGTCCCTGCTGATGTTATATCTTTTAGTTCTAGAGATGGGTTTAGTTCGGGTAACCATGACTCCCTTGTTTCGAAACTGGAGCTTCTAAACTGTGAAACCGAGGGAAATGTAACTCGTCAGTCATCGCAGTTTCACAAGCTCACGAGCATGGCTAGTTCACAGAAGATCAGCCTTTCTCCTGTGAAAAGGAACAGAAAGATCAAAGGTAAACCAAAGAAGAAAGGAAAAGCTTCTTCTAAGTTTGATTCTGCAGGTCCAAAGCAAGCTTCGATTACTAAGTTCTTCAACAAGGTTCCTTCAGATGATACCAAGGCTTAAAAAGCTGGTTTTCAGAACATTTTGGAAGTAATACTTACTGCATCAAGAACCTTGGAAGATTTGCAGCGACCAATGAATGTTGGACTACAATTGTTTAATCTTCAAGGCAACGGATCTTGCTCTCTGGCACGTTTTTGAATTGTAAGAAGCTTTAGTGTTTTGTCTACATTAGCCTCTTTGAGGAAGCTATGATCATATTAAGGTTGTCATTCAGTTGCATAGTTATCAGTTTTTGAGTTAAATGTAGATTCCAAAGAGCATTACGATTAGGTTTGAACGTTATCTGGTTCCTGCTTTCCATTCCCTGATCTTATTCTAATAATGATCATCTGTTAATTAAAACCACTATTTGATTGAAGTTTTTTCCCTAAAACTCATTAGCATTGGACTTCTTAGCAGGTAAAGCAACTGTTACAAGAACTTTATAGTCTCAGTATCATGGTTAAGCTGCAATCTATTGAATATAATAAATCTCTCAAGTTGTTTTCTTGGCAACTCTGTTCTCCGTGTTTTTCAGTCTCCGTTAAAGATTTAACATGCGCAATATAATTCAAGGAAGAAAACATCTAAAGAAGTACGGGAAACAGTGTTTTTATTCAATTTTGGTAATAGTTAAAAACGAAAACGCTTATCGTTACAACTTCCAAACATTTACACACCACAAGCTTCTAGTTCTTGTGCTGCAACCTCCCACTCTCAGCACCAGCAAAAGGATCTATAATAACATTAACCACCGCTGGTTTTCTAGCAGCAAAAGACTCAGAGAGAGCAGATCTAAGCTCGTCGGGCGTTTCCACAATATACCCTTTGCCTCCAAAAGCTTCAATAAGCTTGTGATACCCTGCATTTGGAACAAACGACGTTGGTGCTGGATCTTCTTTATGAGGACCCGAGATCTCTTCAGGACTCCTCCTGTCACCGCCATATACACCACCGTTGTTGAAGACAATCACCACCACAGGAAGATTGTATCTAACCAATGTCTGCATCATAAAAGAAAGTATGAAAAATCCACATTATGGTCAGTTAATGTTTTGTGTTACTACCTCAACTTCCATGGCGCTGAATCCAAAACCAGAGTCACCTTCAACAGCAACAACAAGCCGATCAGGACAAGCAACAGCAGCAGCAATACAATAACCCAAACCAACACCCATTGTCCCCCAAGTCCCTGCATCAAGCCTCGTCCTCGGCTCTCTCTGAACCAAAACCGATCTCCCCACATCCATCGTGTTAGCCCCTTCCGACACCACAACAGGACTCGGTCCTTCCACCGCCAAAATCGCGTCTCTGATGATCCTCATAGGAGTCAAGAAGTTGAAAGGAACCACATCTTTCGCAAGCTGCAACTCCATCTTCTCACCGTTCTCTCTCGCCTTCTTGGAGATCGCCTCCACCCACGGATTCGTCTTCCCCAGACAAAAAGGATCGTCCTTTATCTCCCTGTTCAACAAACCCACCACCGTCTTAGCATCTCCGACGATCCCCAAGTGAGGCTTCCTCAGCTCAATCTCCTCCTCGGAGACATCAACAAGCACAAAGCTCACGTCTTTAGACCATTTCGGAGCCTCGCCGAAATGGAGAAGCCAGTTAAGCCTAGCTCCAACCACCAAAGCGACGTCGCATTTCCCAATCGCAAGCGACCTCGCCGCAGTAGCAGACAGCTCGTGGGTATCCGGCAACAAGCCTTTCCCCATCGGAGTAGGGAGGAAAGGTATCCCAGTAAGCTCCACGAGCTTCTTCAACTCATCCTCCGCTCGCGAATACGCAGCTCCTTTACCGAACACAATCAACGGCCTCTCTGCCTTCCTCAGAAGCGTAACCGCAGATTCAATCTCCGAAGCACGTGCCGCAGGCACGTGATCACTAAAGGCTCCCACGACTTTAGCCACCAGATCATCCGCCTCGGACTCAACGATCCTCTGACGCAACACGTCAGACGGAAGATCCAGATAACACCCGCCGGGTCGACCCGACCCGGCTCGATTCAAAACCCTAGAAACGCAATTGGGGATCTCGCGAACGTCCCTCGCCTTCTCCGATAGCTTCGAGAAGGCTTTAACAGCCTCGATCTGATCGAGCTCCTGGAAATCCCCGCGCCCGGCGTCTCTCTGATCGCACGAGCCGGAGATCATCACCATCGGCCAGGTGTTGGCCCAGGCGTTGGACAGACCCGCGAGGCCGTGGACGCACCCCGGGCCCGAGACGGTGAGGAGGATTCCCGGTTTGCCAGTGAGGTAGCCGTACGCGGAGGCGGCGTACCCGGCGGACTGCTCGTTGTGGAAGGCGATGAAGCGGATGCCGAGAGCCATGGCGCGGGTGGCTAGGGAGGTGACGGGGATTCCCACGACGCCGAACATGTGGGTGACGCCGAGATGGGATAGGGATTTCGCGACGAGGGTGTTGCCGTCGATTGACGGTGGAGTGGCTGCTGAATCATCCGCCATACCTTTTTTGTTTGATTGCTCAACTTGCTTTTCTCAGTTTCTTATAGTTCTCTCTCTCTCTTATAAAGGCTTTCGCTTTGTCACTATAGTTATCTGATTAGTAGTATCTGTTTTTGCATGAAGTGTCGTTACTAATTTTAAACAGAGTCGTTTCTTCGAATAAGTGTGTCATCGGAGCAGTTCCAAAACTCTATATCAGAACTTTAAAATTGTTTTCTCCTGAATTAAAACTTCAAATTCAACTTCAAAACTATTTGAATTTTATAATATAAATTTTATATTTGTCATAACTAATTTGAATTCATATTACTTTTATACACAACTAACACATATATAAATATATTACAACAATATTAATTAATAAAATATTCTATAAAAATATAAAAATTTAAATAAAAATAATTTAATTAATATTAAACTTCAAACGAAATATCATATTATTCCATAAAATGATTTTTGTAATGCATATATGATATATTAATGCATTTCGAAGTAAAAATGGTTCTCCTTATTTTTACTTTGTAGATTACAAGCTAAAAATTGTTGAAATCGGATGATATTGATACTTGTAAATACATAAGATCAGAACAAGAAAGTAAAAGAAAAACATAAAATATTGCTAAAAGACTATTTTTTTTTGATGAAATTAATACTCGTGAATATATTTGATATGAACAATAAAGAATTGTACGAAAAATACATAAAAACAACAACAACAACAACAACAACCATCTTCAGTTACACAAAAAAAATTGGACAATATTTGAAAATTTTGAAAGTTCTGGATCAAACTTACCTGAGTATTAGTGTTGTTGTAATATTTAAATTTGTGTACTAGTTATGTCTTCATGTAATTTTAAAAAATCTTTTTTGTTAAGTTTGTTTTGTATATTATTGTTGTTTAAATCTAGTTTAAAATATTTTAAATCTTATTTTAAAGTTTTATTTAATTTTATGTGTAAAATTTAAAATCTGTAAACAAAAGTTAAAATATATATGAGATATAACTTTTTAAGGATTAAAACAATAAACAAGAAAATATTTATGAATCATAAAAGTGGTGTGTGATTGTAGGGACCAAAATGCAAATAAAAATATGAAACTTCAGATTTGAAGTTTTGAGTAGTGAAACTTCAAATATAGAGTTTCGCTCTTCAAAACTTCAAACTTCAAATCTGAAGTTTTGAAGTTTCTTTTTAGAGAGCAAAAAACTTCATATTTGAAGTTATAGAGTGTCTTTTGGAGATGTTATTATTATGATTTTATTTGAAAAAGGTTATCTAATAGCAATAGTAAATTCAATAAAATTATCACCAAACTATCCATTAACTCTTATCAACTTTTTGAGTTGTATGAAATACAAAGGTATTGTGTGATACAAACAAACGTTAAATTTAAAAATGGGTGGTACTGTATATCTTTGGTCACTAGCAAGACATCCTCACCTAATAATATTCTCAATAATTGAATTTGAATGTGATAAAATGATAAGAAATTATAGTTCGTTTTGGTTTATATACTCTTGTTTAAATTGAAAACATTGTTTTAGTGACTTGCGTGCCTCACTCATGATGATGATTGGATTAGTCTTGAAGTTTGCCAGTTGCCACCATAGTTAGCAAAAAGAAAAACAATTCGAAATTGGATTTGTGCTTCTACACTAGGTGGAGGATTTTGACCACGACTTAACAAAAGCCACCTAAAGATCTCTCATGATCAGATACATTTGATCTTTACACGCGAGCGACTCTAGAGAACACAAACATATTTTCTCAAACGATGGTAAAATTCCTACAGTTTTCAAACTATTTTACTGATCTGCATGGTCCACGCAGTATGGATAAACTTTCGGATATTCTGACTCCATACGTCCAATTCAAATACAGTTTTTTTTTTTTAAAATATCACCATTAGATAGTGGAACCTAATAAACTTGAATGCAAGAAAACATACAAGATATTGTTTATTAAAAAAAAGAAGCAACGTGTGGAACCATTAACAATCAACACATCTTTAGTGGCACGCACGTCTTCCAAATTTGTCCTCACGTATTCATATATACACACGCTCAACACATTCAAGAACCAAACGTTAGGCGTTGCAGAATCATTATTCTATTTTAGAGACAAAAACATGGCAAGATCGCTCAAGAAACCAGCCAAGTTTAGCCTACGACGAGTCCGGATCAACTCACCGTCCATTAGGTTCAAACCTGACTCCAGTTCCATAGAGAGAGACCAAAGAATCGAGTTTCTTGGTCAAAATGCCGATGATGCTGGATCCACAGGAGAAGAAAGCAAAGTCCAAAACAGAGAAAGCGAAGAGACTGAAGACAAACAAGAAGAAGAAATCGTCAAAGTAGTGATAAAAGAAGAGAAAAAAGAGCAAAAAGAACAAGATGACGTCAAGAGCTTTCAAGATGGAGGCGCAGAAGGGAAGAAAGAGGCGGGAGTAGCGGTTGAGACGGCTAAGGAGGAGGAGACTGAAGGGGGAAACAGAGTAATGGTGGTGGTGGATAAAGCGCTTGCTTCTACAGGAGCTTTAGAATGGGCTATAACACACACCTTACAACCACAAGACACACTCTTTCTGCTATATTTTGCACAACCATTTAGAAAAGGTTCTTCTATGTTTCCTTGCTAATGTTTCTTTGTTTTGGCCTCTTAACGTTTTCCAAATTTGGTTTTAGGGGAAAGGAAGAACCGAAAACGGGAGGTGAAAACTGATGAACTAGTCCACACTCTAAAGAAACTATCCCAAACGAAACGGCCAGGGGTGAGTTTCACTCTCCATTGTTTGTTATATATGTCAGGAGTTAAAAATAGTGTTAGATTTGTGTATATAATGACAGATAGAAGTGGAGATAAGGAGGCTAGAAGGAAAAAACAAAGAGAAAGGAGCAAAGATAGTCGAAGAAGCAAAGAAACAGCAAGTGACTCTTTTAGTAGTTGGACAAGAGAAGAAACCTCCTGTATGGAGGCTACTGAAGAGATGGACTTGGAAGAGACGCCGTGGACACGCCGGTGTTCTCAAATACTGTCTCGAAAACGCTTCTTGCATGACTATAGCTGTTAAACCAAAGAAGCGCAAGCACGGTGGTTACTTAATCACCACCAAACGCCACAAAAACTTCTGGCTTCTCGCTTAATGAACACCAACCTGCAAGCTTTTCATCCTTTATTTTTTTTTGTTTGTATCATCAAAAGCTTTCAAATAAATCCTTTATTGAAATAACAAATGTATCTGCACAAGAATTATCAACAATTTTCCCTATCCTCATTTGTTTTAAAATGATTCTGTTAATAAACACAACACATTGGAATGTAAGTGAGACTACTGAACCAAATGCTTATAAGCAATACGGTGAAGCTGATCATACCCCGCAAGCACTCCTGCTCCTGCAACTCCAAGAAGCATGTTGGCAGTAACTCCTCTATACAGCGCAAAGAACCCTTCATACTTCAGTATCTCTCTTAGCGCGTGAACGGCGTTCCTGTATTTAACAGGCTGTCCTGATGTAAGCATCATTCTCCTCCTAACCGTGTCAAAAGGGTAAGCAATGACGCCTGCAGAGGTAGTAATGCTCCACCCCAATAAAAAGCTAGCCAAGAAGTTTCCCTGGCAGAAAATCAAATAAACCATTTATAACTACTATTGTTTGCTCATAAGGGGATAGAAATGATGATATTAATATTACCTCTAAGGAACCGACTAAAACGATGGGTTTGAATGTATCATACATCCCAAAATACATCCCTCGGTAAAGAGTGATTCCCAATATCGACACGCCAAAGCCACGGTAAAGGCCTTTAACACCGTCGCTTGAGAGAGTCTTACGGTACACATCGACCATCCCTTTGAACTGTCTCTTGCCACTAACTGAACATTCCTTCGCATCAGTGCCTAAACGAGTCCTCGCGTAATCAAGATGATATAGAAACAAGGACGTTGTAGCTCCAGCAGCGCTTCCAGAGGCTACGTTTCCAGCGAACCACTTCAAGTAACCGTCCTTCTCTTTGGAGCATCCGAGACGGGTCTTGAAGTAACCTTTAAACGCAAAGTTGGAAGCCTAAGAGAGGAATTTAAAAAGAGTCTCTTAACACACAAAAACAAACACTCAAAAGTGTCTAAAGATTAAAGCTTTTCTTTAATTAATCAAACCTGGGTAGGGAAATAACGTATGACGTTGGCTTGGTTTCCTCTCCAGAAGGATAAAACACCTTCTTCTCTGAAGATTCTGAGGAAGCAGTTGCCTAGACCGGTGTAGGGTCTGGTGAGATGTCCTGTTTTGATCATCTCTCCTTGGTTTTGGAGTAAAAGCTTCACCCTTTCGATAGGAGCGGCTGCGGATTTGGCGACAATGGCTGCTGCACCTCCCATCATGAAATCCGTAGAAAATTTCTCGGGTTTTCCGACAAAAGCCATCCTTTATGCCCCCACCTGATTCAATACCAAATACAACGGACCAAAAAGGATGAGGAATGATGCAAAGGGAAGAGAAAGAGAGGATTTTGAAGTGACAAAACCTGGAGATGATTCCTATATGATCTTCGCCGCAGAGAGAGAGGGGAACTCGGCGGCGAAAGATCGTCTCCAGGCGCAGGAGAGGAGAAGCGGGTGGTTTCGTTTTAGAGCTCTCAATAAAATAGAAAAGGAAGAGATAATCATTTTTGTTGAATCGAAAACTGGAGGACAGAACAGGAGGAAAGGTGTTTGTTTTCTTTTGTTTTTTTTTTAAAAAAGGTTTGTCCTTTTTCTAATTTTTAAAGCAAAAACGAATATACACACCGAGTGGGATTTTGCCGCGGAGAGAGAGCGAGTCCCCCCCTCCTTCACTCGCTCAACGTTCGACGTTGCCACACGCTGCGAAGCGAAGCGAAGCTCCTCTCCTTGAACTATTAGGTTTGTTTCGATACTCCCCTTCTTCCTTCTTCTTCAGGTGTTTCAGTTTTTGGTAGCTATGGTTTTCAAATCAATCACAGCTGACTTCTAGTTCCAATAGCATTTGCTGAAAATCGATCATAGACTTGGCAAAAAAATCTCAGTTTTGTAAGAATTTCACTTTCGATAACGATCTGACACCTAAGTTCTGCATCGCTCGGTTTCGTAATCCGCCGTGAAACCGAGGATCTGAACATATCCGGTTCACTCAAACCGGACTTCATTTATGGCTTATTAAAACCGGAGCGGGTCGGAATATGGTGGCTGATGATTGCTTGCAGAGAGTGAAAGCGAAGCAATGGAATCAATCTCGTGCCCTACGACTCCTCGTTGGAACCAAGATAGGCCTGGCCGCTTCCACCAGGTGCTGCTCCATCGTTAGACTGTGGGTTTTGATTTGTTCTGAATTAAATCTTTCAAAGAAAACGTGAATTTTATGACAATGGAGTTTTGTTTGTCTCAGGAAACGAGGGCAAGCTCCAAACTTGCTGATTCAAAGCGGTTTCCTTCAAAATCGTCTAGGTAGGTATTTCTGAATCTCTATGCTGAAAGTTAATTTGATTTTTCCTCTTTTCCAGAAAATTACTCATCTTTATATGTGTGTGTGTGTGGTTTCAGCAAATTCTGGAGTAGAGCAGGCAATAGGCTGCTATGACACACCGGTTCAGGTTTGTGTTATTTCACAATTTCTCGTCCTTTTTTTTTTTGTTTCTCTTTCTCTAGGCTTCCATTTAGGGATTCTTTGATATTGTTATCCCATTTTACCTTGAAACTGGTGGTGAGATACTTAAAGATTGGGTTTGAGGTGTGTAGCTTTTGCAAGTTTGGCATAGTAGAATTGATTCTGGCTTCTAATTTTCGTGAATTGATCTGTGAGCCAATTAGTTGTGTAAAGTCTAGGTTGAGACTTGGTGTCATCTCTTCTTTTTTATATCCTTTTTGGCATGCAGGAACTTATTGTCATCGATGATCTCTTGTCTGCGTTAGTTGGAATTGAAGGGAGATATATATCAATTAAAAGATTCCATGGGAAGGAGGATAGTCTAGCTTTCCAAGTTGATCCATCAATGGATTTGGCATTACAGGCAAGTACTACTCAACACATTAAATATTTTATCTTATCCTGAACATTTTAAGAAAAAATGGCTACACAAATCAACTGCAGAAAACCTTTGATTTTAACCATGTATGATCTGTTCGTTTTTGAGGTAAGTTGATCACATTTACAAAATGTGTTGCATTTTGGAGACTGTTATATTGATGCTTCCAAGGTGTTTCTTCTTCGTGTATGTTATATGGAATTTGATTTGGAAGTAAATGGAATTCATTTGTGTTCTGACTT
Source organism: Brassica oleracea var. oleracea (assembly GCF_000695525.1). NCBI lineage: Eukaryota > Viridiplantae > Streptophyta > Magnoliopsida > Brassicales > Brassicaceae > Brassica > Brassica oleracea. Next base: position 47,430,259 of record NC_027756.1, on the reverse strand, counting down.
CTTGATAGTTTAATTATCTCCAAAGTCCAACCAAATAGATACATTCATTGTTATTTGATGTTGCAGAATGGGTCTCTCTCTTTTCTGCAAGGAGTTAGAGATGCTATCATAAATTAACATTGTAATTCTTTATCTATATCTGGCTCTTCTGAAATATATTGGCTGATGGGAACAATTTTGCAGGAACAAGCAAAAAGTATATTCCCATTATGTGAATGTTTTCTGCTGATTGACCAATTTGTGGAGTCAAGCTCACAGTTCAAGAAGGGGCTAGTTAACCATGCATTTGCAGCTGCACTCAGGGCTCTCCTTCTTGTATGTTATATACGTTGCTACTTTTTGTGGTAATTGTCATGCATTGTTTGCTGACTTATTTCTTCTTTCCTTTACTGTTTCATGTGGGGGCTTTTGTTGCAAACTTGATCTGGATTCCATAAAATAATAGTCAAAGTTAGGGGAGCTAATCAGTTAACTAAAAACATGAACTTGGAAGCTCATTTGAATTTGATGTCTCTATCCCATTTAAGAGTGAGCATGTATGCGTACGTATGAATATCTAAGATGACCAATTGCATTGTTTAGATTGAGAGATATCACTTTCTGTTAGCGCTGAGGTAATTTGAAAACACTCTTTGCTAATGCTGAAAGTATTAACAATTTTCTTTCTTATACCAGGATTATCAAACCATGGTGGCACAATTGGAACATCAATTTCGACTTGGAAGACTCTCTCTCCAAGGATTATGGTTTTACTGTCAGGTCTGTCTTTCTTCCGAGAATGGAAGCTACAAGTTCTGGAAAAACCTATGCTGATTGATTGTTTTTGTGTATCTCAGCCCATGATGGGATCCATGTGCGCTTTGGCTGTAGTAATTCAGCAGGCTTCAGCAAAGCATTTTGTGGGCTCTGGTGTGCTTAATCTCTTGCAGAGTCAGGTAGATTCTTACTTTGGATATTTTGTTGTGCTGGAACTAGCTTTCTTGCTGTGTGTCCTAATCTTGAAGACTGCCATGCCTAGGAAGCGATGGCTGGTGATAATTCAGTGAGGTCATTGTTAGAGAAAATGACTGAGTGTGCAAGCAATGCATACCTGAGCATATTAGAAAGGTTGATTTCCCATGCCTCATTCGTTCTTGCTCGTAACTAGACTCATAGAAATCTCTGTTAATGTTTGCATTTTCCTCCTTTGTTATCCGTTTGTGAGAATGCTCAGATAATCTAAGTCCAACCTCTGGCTCTATTTTTCCTTCGTTAGTAAGGAGTGATAAGCGAACATGTTTGTTATCTTTTGTTTTATCATATCTGTACATGGGTTACCCCACTTGCTAGATAACTCAATAGTATTCTCAGATGTATCAGCTGACTTGAACTAATGTTTTAATTAAGGTGGGTCTATGAAGGGATCATTGATGATCCGTATGGAGAATTTTTCATTGCTGAGAACAGATCTCTTAAAAAGGTACTTTGATTTTTTTTTTCTCTCAGCTCATCTGCACACTTTTCAAATACTTGATCATACAATTTCAAGTTCTTTTTGTACAGGAAAGCCTCATTCAGGACTCGACGGCTAAATATTGGAGCCAAAGGTACAGCCTCAAGGAGACTATTCCTGGCTTCCTTGCAAACATTGCTGCAACAATATTAACCACAGGGAAATATCTAAACGTTATGAGAGAATGTGGGCACAATGTTCAGGTATGTTTGTGGATAACATTTTTCTTTTATACAATTAACAGTGTTGGTGATGTTGGAGACGACATTGGCTGATATTTTTTGACAGGTTCCTATCTCAGAGAGATCTAAGCTAACGATATTTGGTTCAAATCATCATTATCTTGAATGCATAAAGGCAGCTCACGAATATGCCAGTAAAGGACTTGTGAGTCTCATCATGGATAAGGTAATGCATTGTGTTAACGATGGATGCTTCTTTAATTTCAAACCTTGTAAATTCGCCTCTCTGACCATCAGTATATGATTCAGTACGGCCTCATTGGAAGACTTCGTTCTATAAAGCACTATCTTCTTCTCGCCAGGTATGCTGGCTCTATTCATGAATAACCAGTTATCTTCGGTGTTTGTAATTGGAATGTTTTCTTCTGTCATTGATAGTGTATCATCTGTTTAGTTTCTAATTATCTTTGGTGCAACAATGTAATACACTGCAGGGTGATTTCTTGGTTCATTTCATGGACATTGCTCGAGAGGAGCTCAACAAAAAAGTGCATGAAATATCTGTTGAAAAGTTGCAGGTACTTTGCCCCTAATAGAACACAATCAAAAGATTAGAGAATGATTGCTACCAGTATTCAATCGTTTGTTCTCTCTCTCTACATGTTTGGTGGGATCTGAATGTATGTGTATTTTATTAGTCTTTGCTAGATCTTGCCCTGCGTACCACAGCGGCTGCAGCAGATCCTCGCCACGAGGATTTGACTTGTTGTGTGGTGAGCAGTCACTTTGTCTTTTCCTGGATGTGGTTAATATACATAGTTCGTGCATAATTTGTATTCACTTTGCATTGACATATTAGGATCGAACTTCATTGCTTACGACTTTAGGAATGCAGAAGGACCTGAATAGCAATAGTATAGAGGACCCAGTGAGCATCACTGGTCTTGAAACATTTTCCTTGGGCTACAAGGTCTGCTCCTTTCTTGCCTTGTCTGCATCTTCCCGTTTGTTACAAAATTGGCTACTCAATCGTTTGATATGTTTTAAACCAATTTTGTATGGTAATGTTTGTTATGGCTTTGTGTTTCAGGTTCAGTGGCCACTATCTATTGTCATATCAAAGAAAGCCCTATCAAAATACCAGTTAATTTTCCGCTTTTTGTTTCATTGCAAACATGTGGAACGCCAGCTTTGTGGTGCTTGGCAGATACATCAAGTATGGACTAATAATTATATAGTAGCTAGGGAATTTTGTTTCTGTGTGTTATGAAACTTTATTATTATATTTGCTTCTTTAAGAAACTGGTGTGTAATTCTACAGGGGATTCGGTCTATGAACTCTAACGGTACAGCAATTCGTAGATCATCGCTTCTCTGCCGTAGCATGCTTAAATTCATCAGTAGCCTTCTACATTATCTTACATTCGAGGCAAGTAGTGAATTTTTTTCTCATTTTTGTGTTTGTTTTAAACTTTTTATGTTTGCTGATATAACAGAATTTAGATATATTTATGTAAAGATTTTGATTGTCTAGCCGTAGATCCTATATAGGTCCTTATGAGATGATTATGATGTTTAACTAAGCGTAACATTGTATTTGCTTCTATGTGGGATGTCTCTTCAGGTTCTGGAACCAAATTGGCATGTGATGCACGATAGGCTGCAATCCACAAGGAGTGTAGATGAGGTAACTGTAGAGGTCTGCTTTGTTATTGTTGGAAGGGAAAACATGCTTACACTGAACAATGATTGTGCCATCATCTTACACAGGTGATACAGCATCACGACTTCTTTCTTGATAAATGTCTGAGAGGATGCTTGCTTCTTTTACCTGATGTCCTCAAGGTATCTGTTTTATTTAGTGTTATGTTTTCTCAGGATCAATGTAATTATGTACTTCTCTATGAAGCTCAACGATAGTAGAAAATTCTGAATGCAGAAGTATATGTATATGATGTTTTCAGTATTTAACTAGTCTTTACTGGTGTTGCAGAAAATGGAGAAGTTGAAATCAGTGTGCTTGCAATACGCTGAGTGGCTGATATCGTCGTCTATCCACATCAATAGCCAGTCTCAGAAGACAATGATAAGAGACACAACCGTCACAGAGTCCATATTGTAAGTAGTAGCTAGCAAGGAACTGATTAATTATGTTTCTTCGCGTATCACTTGGATCTTTTAGATTCCTTTTATCAACAAACATCTCTACAAAAGCAGTTCCTGTTCCAATTATAGTATTGTTCTAATTTGTCTGGTTACGCGTTTTACCAGCAATTTCGAGAGAGAATTCAACTCGGAGTTGCAGAGCTTAGGACCAGTGTTGAGCAAAGGCTCTCAGGCTGAGCCATACTTGACTCATCTATCCCAGTGGATCCTTGGTGTTTCTAAAGAATGAGAGAATGAGACTTTTACTAAACAAACTCAGGCTTTTCATGTTTTTAATGTTTTATCAATTGATATTCAGCTTGAAGCTGTTATGAGATGTGAATGTGAATTTCCACGGTTTGAAAAAAAAAATCACGGGCTCTCTCTGTTAAAAGCTTGGATTCAAGTATAGTGTGGTTCAACAGCAACTAACTACTTCCTTTGAGAAGTCATCTGTAAATCTTTTATTCTGCACATCTGTGAATCTTTTACTCTGTCTTCCCATCAGACCTTTATGAAACAATGACCCAAAAGGAGAAGAAAGAGTTTACCAAAGAGAGAACACCAAAACATATCCATTGTTAATAGCATCTGAGATGCCTGTAACAACTCCGACAATGTTTATGATCAAGACTGTTTGTCGGAGGGATAAGCAGAGAGTTGTCCATTTGAATGCTTAAAGGTCTCCAAAGTCATCATCATCTGTTGCTTTTGATGTGACTCTGAAGTTTGTGTCAATGCCTGCTAAGTGCTAAGATTTTGAGAAGACCTTGTCCAACTGCAAAAGAGCTGAGCTGAGACCATAAAACTAAGATCTTTCAACTATTTTTTTCTAAGTGTCGTTCCAAACTGTAAACGTTGGACCCACTTCTCCATGGTGGTACATATTAGAGCCAACATTATTCGACATTGCCGCTGAAAAATCTCCTTCAGGCGACTGCTGAATCTGCGGCTGCTGCAGAGCAAAGTAATAACTGTTTCTTGCATTGTACGCAATCTCAGCAGCAGGGAAAAGTATCACAGTTAACCGGGGCTGCCAAGGAAATTCCCACAAACAGTAACCGAATCATCTGAAGCAGAGCTATGATTGATCAATCATAAGGCTCTGCGTGCTGCTCAAAAAACGGTGCTGATTCATCCTCTTGTTTGAAACAAGACAAGTTTCCTCCATTGTACCTCTCTTGGTTTATCAATTAACTATAATTTGCTACCTTGTATACTATAAAACTTCCCTAAAAAGATTGCCGGATCTCGGAGAGCAATACGTATTGACCCGTATAAATGAATCGCAAGTAAAATAATCTCAAACGCTATTTCTAACTCTTCTAAATCATCTATAAATGTTTATTAATCATTTATAATAATTTATAAAGTCAATTTTTGAATATTTAACCCTAAACAATAATCACTAAACTTTAAACACAAATGTTAGGGTATTTTTAATTGAATGTATTTTTGAAAAATAATAGCTAAACAAATTTAACATTTCATAAAAATAGCTAATTTATGATATTTTAAACAAATTTTCAAATATTAATCTATTTTTGGAAAGCGGTAATTGGTTTTGAGCTAATTAACTCTTCTATTCAGTTGTTCCACTTACGAACAATCAAATCAGATGTCAAAAACATTCGTCCAATTAGTGTGAACTCTTCTCAGGCTATCATGTTTTTTCTTACTAAAGATATACTATACCATGTTTTTCTTTTTGGGAGTGTAAAGACGAATGTGGAAATGATGAGGGTCTGCAAGAGTCTGCCTGAACGTACAAATTTTTTGGTCATTTTAATTACTAGGAGCATTACCCCCGCGCAAGCGCGGAGTTGTGGACCGAGTTTTTGTTTCATCTCAATATTTGCTAGGGTTATTGTAGTTGTGAATTTTGCGTTTTGTGTTAATCATTGTTTTTCAAGTTTTTAATTGTAATAGGGTTAGAGTTGTGATGATGAACTGTGTAGGCATTGTTCATTGTTCTCCACTTATGAAGGACTAAACTTGGTTAGTAATGTGATTGATATAGTTCGTGGTGTTGCTTGTTGTGTCATTGAGACTTATTGTTTGTTTGTTTTTTTAACTCGTAAACATTTCGATGTAAAATCCTCGTAAATATTTCGATGTTAATCACTCGTAAATATTCGTTGTAAACTCCATGTAATGTTTACGGGGAGTTTACATCGTTTCTTATTATATTATTAGTATATAATAGATTTTAATTTATATTTAATATTCAGAATTTAAAATAATTTAAATTTTAAAACGAAATATGAAATTGGAAAACATATTTTTAAAAAGTCATACAATAATATTTAAATTCATAATACAAACAGAAAAATAAAAAAAACTACATATTCTCGAAGTAGTTGGTGGGGTTGCTCGGCTGTTGACGAGTTGGATCGGACTCTTGGGGATCTCGTGGTGGCATTCCGAGAGCGGCTCGTCTCTCACTCAACATTCTCTGCATAACCGGGTTTCCCACGGCCATCACGTCTAGCAAATCCTCAAGAGAGTCTAAACGAACCTGCTGGCTATCCATTCGAGCCTTCATCTGAGCAGTCTCTTCATCCCGTCTCGAAGTGTATGACGAAGTTGCCCTTGCAACTTCGTTAACAGAGCCTATACCGACTATCTGTCCCTTCTTTTTAGGAGCCACCTATAAAATCAAAACATATATTAATATAGTTAATTATGTTAAAATACTTAAAATAATGTAAACAAAAGTTTTAAGTTGTACCTCTTCGAACATTCTGTCGGCCTCTTCGGTGGACAATGTGACTGGTAATCCATCGGGAGACTCATGGGTTAGTTGCGTCTCCCGTTCTTCAATCCGACCAGCCACTGCTTGGAAGAGTTTCTCAGATGCAGGATCCACAAAAACTCCGTCGGATGTGGCGTGAGCCATCTTGAATAGGTCAGACAGAGAAGGTAAGACTCCCGTCTTCTCGAACTAAAAAAAAAATTTAAATTAAAAATTAAAAATTATATTAATTGAATATTTTAAAATATATATTTAAAACAAAACTTACAGCTTCTAGACGGACTCCTGCATGAGGTTTTTGTCCGGTTCTGTGAAGCATGGG
>NC_027756.1:47422619-47423043 GCF_000695525.1 Brassica oleracea var. oleracea | reverse complement strand
GAATTCCGCCTTCACCCTCTCGGTGATTCCCAAAGACCAATGCCACTCTTGCTGAAACCTAAAAATTTTGAAAAAATTACAATTAATAATAAATATTAAATATATATATATATATATATATTTAAAAGTGAAAATTTAATTAAATTTAAAAATCTTATCGCAAAACATTTAAACCACGTATTCTTAACGTGATTTGGTGTCTTGCTCCAGTTCGGATATGCCCCGTCGTAGTAACCCTTAATCGTCGCCGAAACGCTCCGGCTAACACGGTTGTTAGCCCCAAACCTGAAAAAAAAACAATTTAACCGTTAGAAAATAAAAGTTAATTAAATTTTAATGTTATAAAAATTAATAACTTACCAATAAGTTCCTCGATGTCTATCGGAGTCTAGAACATCCAAACCCTCCCGTCCAGGCTGGGCAA
>NC_027756.1:47420723-47422416 GCF_000695525.1 Brassica oleracea var. oleracea | reverse complement strand
TAGGAGCCATCTAAAAAAAATTTAAATAAATTTAATCAATTATGACGACATAATTAAAAAATTATTCCGTTACCTAACTAATCACCTAAACTATAGTATTCCGTCATCTAACTATTCACCTAAACTAATTATCTAACTAATCACCTAAATTAATTACCTAACTAATTAATAACCTAAACTAACTTAAAAAAAAAAGGAGGAAAGAGAGTGTACCTTAGAGGGAGAGGAGAGGAGTTTGGGAGGAATGAACGAGGCAGCCTCGTCTCGGCGTCTCAATATATATTACGACGAAGTTACCAGGCCCGCGTTTTTCGATTTACGACGAAATTACGTCGAAACGTCGGTTTTCGACGAATTTACGAGGCCCGCGTTTACGACGAAGTTACCAGGCCCGCGTTTTTCCATTTACGACGAAATTACGTGTAATAGATAACCATTTAAGATGATTTTACAACGCTTAACCCTAAACACCGAGAATGAAATCCCTAAACCCCAAAGTCACATATCATCTAACATCATATCTCTTCTCTACTACTTTGTGCTCTTTCTCCAACTTAAACTCTAAAACCCTAAAACTCCAAATAATTTTTTAAAAACTAAAGAAATACATATTATATAAAACAACATTTGTTACACATACATTAGGATGGTAAAAAAACAATATTTCTGTAAACATGCGTTACAATAGATAAATATAACATTTGTTACATATATTACATCACTCTAAATCGTTTTCGTTCTCATCAATATTACATCACTCTAAATCATTTTCGTTCTCATCAATATTACATCACTCTAAATCATTTTCGTTCTCATCAATATTACATCACTCTAAATCATTTTCGTTCTCATCAATATTACATCACTCTAAATCATTTTCGTTCTCATCAATATTACATCACTCTAAATCATTTTCGTTCTCATCAATATTACATCACTCTAAATCATTTTCGTTCTCATCAATATTACATCACTCTAAATCATTTTCGTTCTCATCAATATTACATCACTCTAAATCATTTTCGTTCTCATCAATATTACATCACTCTAAATCATTTTCGTTCTCATCAATATTACATCACTCTAAATCATTTTCGTTCTCATCAATATTACATCACTCTAAATCATTTTCGTTCTCATCAATATTACATCACTCTAAATCATTTTCGTTCTCATCAATATTACATCACTCTAAATCGTTTTCGTTCTCATCACTATCATTACAATCATCATCGTCGCTTCTCTCGAACTCGTCTTCACGTGCTTCATCTGTCGCATCTTCGGGAATATCTTCATATTGAAAGTTTTGCGGGTCGATCAAAAGGATTTCATCAGTTGGTTGTTCTGGTACCTCAACTTCATTGATAGCGTCTTCTTCTTGCAAGGGCGGTTCTTCTCCAGCGACAATGCGTCCACGAGGTGTAATTTTGATAGCAGCTAACCAGTTTATCCCGGAAGTTCGAAGCCGAGGATAAGGAAGGAAGCTTACTTGCTCGGCTTGTGAAGCTAAAATGAAAGGCTCAAATTTGTTGTATCTTCTCCCAAAATTGACATCCACAACACCAAATTTGTTATACCGAATCCCTCGGTTCACAACAGGATCGAACCATTCACATTTGAAGAGGACGCATTTTAGCTTCAATAACCCCGGAAATTCCACTTCAATAATCTCCTACAAGATCCCGTAAAAGTC
>NC_027756.1:47392777-47419388 GCF_000695525.1 Brassica oleracea var. oleracea | reverse complement strand
TGTTTACTAAATGCTTCCATACAGTTTCACTACGTGCAAATTTTGAATTCTTGCATTTCCGACAGGGGCAGAACATCTTACCGCTTTCCTGTGTGATCGGTGTACAGCCCGCCTGGTGCATGAATGTCTCTAGCCCGCTCAGAAATGCGTTCGTCACCCTCCCGTCGGAATCTTTGTGCAAATACATCCAACTCCGTAACTCGTAAATACTACCGCCACCGGCAATTTTTTTCTTAGATTTTTTTTTTAAATCTTTTTTTCTCTGATTTTTTCTGATTTTTTTTTTCCGTTTGTGTGTTGTGAGGAAGAGAGTTGTGGGAAATGACATATATATAGAGAAAATTTCGAGTTGGGTAGTTGAAATATAACAACGATTTACAAGGAATATTTTACATGGATTTTACTTGGTTTTAACATAATATTTACAACGACTTTACGACGAAATTAGGTAAGTTAAAGCACATTGAATACACGTTTTCACCTAAATATAACGGTAACATATTTCGTTGTAATGTCGATGTAATGATTACGACGTATTTCTCATTCCACGTACATTCGTCGTAAACTTACATGGATTTTACGACGAACACTATTCGTCGTACATTTACATGGCGTTTACGACGAAAGTTGGATTCCTCGTAACTGCGTTGTAAACACCATGTAAATTTACGACGAAATATTTTCGTCGTAAATGTTCGTTGTTATGGGCACGTTTTCTTGTAGTGTAATTTGTTTCTTGTTCCAGTTTAGTTGTGTAAGTTGTGTGTATTAAGTAATAATTTTTATTATTCTTATTATGTTTGTTATATGTTTTTTATTTTATTTTTAAACTTGTTGCTTTTACCGGACCTTTAAAACAAATACATGAAGATTTGTAGAAGTAACTATAAAATGAGTTACAATTCTGAGTATTTGGGCCTTAATGAGTTTTAAACGAATTTATGTATTTCTCATAAGAAGACAATAGCATTGGCCTGTTGACATTGGGCATGTAAGCTATTTTCATAAGACAAGAGGAGTGAGCAGGTGGAGATGTTGTTGCCACCTTTGTGTCTGTCGGAATTGTCTCTTGTATCTCTTGTTGTGCATGTGTATGTTTCTCTTTTATTTGATGGGTAATATGTAAACAAAAATCCTTGTTAGTTGTATTTATCGGAGTTCGTAACTTACTCTGCTTTTTCGTTTAGGTGATTTCACTGATCTTGGTTACTGTCTTTATCTTCTTCGTAAGCATATGCAAATGTAAGTTTGTAAATTGTTAAACAGTCGTGTAGTTTGTATTTTTTTAGCTGACTCGACGTATGTGTCATTGACTTTTAGTTCAGGTGATTGGTTTGATATATTTGTTTTGAAGTTTATTTGTAAGATTAGACAAAAAAGAGAGTTGATCATTAATGATTCGTCTTTTTTGAAATTCTTGTTTTTGGTGTTTTGATTGTTTGGGTTGTTGTGGTTTCTTTTAAGCTGTAAAATAAAGGTTTGTGTGAAATTAGTTTGATAAGTAATGGAGATAAATAGACGACCACAGATCTTGGATAGGAAATATTTTTGATCATTGATGTTAGCACAATATAGACAGTAATATGAAGGGAATTGTGTGTTGATTGTTTCTTACGGATCAATGAGAAGATGGATCACGACTCGAGATGTTTCTTTGGTGAGGTCAGAACCTTGAACATAACGTATTTGACCAACCACATCTGCGAGTTTAAATATCAGTTATGATATCGAAACATAATATAAACTCAGCTGTAATATGTTAATTAAACCTGGGAGTTCTAGGTTTGTGTTTGCAATCACTTGGAGATTGTCGAACAGTCTAATCATGACTGGAAATTGATCTCAGGAGCACCTGTGATGACTTCATCAATAATGGTTGGTGGGATGAAACGAATGAGGAATGGATGATCAGTTATCTTGTACATGCTTGAGCACCTAGCAACCTCAAAACAACCGACTTTCACAATGGGACCAGCTTTCAAAGATGGCATGTAATGATTAGCACGTCCGGCAGAAATGAACCCATGAATCACGGAATCTGCAAATAATATTATTCAACAAAGAATCAGAAAATTAATTAAAACAATTATGTTAAATGAGTATGATAGATCGAAGATTAACTTACTTTTTCATCAAGGAAGAGAACCATAAACACACTGTATTTCTTGAAGTTCAGGGAATCCCAGAAGCGGAGGAGGCCATCGGCTATGCTCTGACTACTACAACCAAGACGGAGAGATTCGAAGGTTGATGACGGACCCCTGGGACGCCGGTTTGAGAAACTGGAGAGGCAGAAAGAGACATTTTCTAGAAGATGGTTAAAGCTAAGTGGAATCAATGAGTTTTGTGGAGATGCAGATTGGGTTCATCAAAGACGCAAATCATATGTATAAGATTTACAGAGGAGCTATAAATTAGGAATATTTATGATCAAGCGATTTAAGATACGGAGATTACAAACAGACACATGGCACAACTTTGTAACTCAGACTGTCTGAGACAATGATGAAAAGAACCCTAACTCGTGTTAAACGACGACGGTTTACAATATGAGAAAACTATAGTTGTTGCAAACTTGAGCTTTTTCTTCATATAACGTGATGAATCTCATTTAAAAATGAAACCCGTAATACACTTGCAGGTATGGCCTTCAAAGGAAGCCGAAGAAGCAAGGACTTCTGACCTTCGTAAATATATATTAGTTTCGCATCAATGTACAAATTATTCTTTAGTTCAGTGAAATAAATATCGGTGTTTGTATTTTAATAGCCCGGGATCGAACCATGGACTTGACACTTTTTCATACTCTTTTAAAATGTGATCCAGCTAATGCTGATGTGTCGCCTTGAGAAGAGAGTAACTTTTTCATTATTATATAGATTACATACTATATTTGTGACAAAAACATTTTAGGATTATCATAAAGAATTTTTCTTTCATATATGAAATACACTTAATTTTATATGTAAATTCCAAATTTATATATTTTTTTAGAAAAGTTCCTATGTACTTCATTGAAGTAACTTATTTTGTATATATAAATAATTTACGTATTTAGATTTATGTATTGCTGACAAAAAGAGAAAAAGGAAAAGATTATTTATTGAAGGGTGCGACAAATGGGCCACGAGTATCGGCCCACAGAAAGCAACCAATATGTATATATACATCCGCTAGACCTAATCTCTATCTCTTCTATCTCTCTCTGGCTCTGACATTCATCCGATCCCGCGCTTCGCTTGCTCATCGTTTGCCGTTTCAGAATCGAGGTCAGTGATCATGATTCAGCCTGTGTGAAATCTAATCTATCGTCGTCGATTAGATCTAACTGCGAGATTTATGATGTTGATTTTGCAGGGGAAGCGAACCAAATCGAGAACATGGAGGTGGAGAAAGCGTTGGTGCTATGGAACATCAGCAGCTGTCCGATTCCAGATGGTCATGATCCTCTTATGGTGGTTCAGAGAATACAAGCGGCGGTGGAGAAGTCCGGCTACGTCCGCCGCAACGGCGAGATCTCAATCACTGCCATTGGCGACAAACTAACAGAGGTCCCTGGCGAAGACGTCATGAGGAGGCTCTCTTCCATCGGAATCGCTCTTAAAAACGCTGACGGTTTAAATCTTTCTTCCTTTGTCTGTGTGAAGATAAGGGATTCAGAATTCTTCTTGCATATCCTCACCGTGACCTAGCAGCCACACCCTTCCCATGTAAACAGTGGGATTGGGCTGCCTTGTTCTCAGATGAACAGGAGACGACAACAGCAACAACAACAAGCCTTATCGGTGGATCTCCCTGGTTCTGTGAAGTATGCTTTGTTGCTGCCCCAAGCCTTGAAGATTTCACCACCCATCTCAAGTCTGTAAAACATGCATATGGTGTAAGCATCTCTCTCTCTCTCTCTCTCTGCTTGTTTCAATACAATACATTTTACCATTTGTCTTATATATATTTGTTTGTATGTAGGAGTGGGACAGGCATGCTAGTAAAAACAATGTGGATCGTACTAACCCTGCTAACCTGCCCTTTGGTCGATCAAATGTATGTGTTTAAATCTTCTATTCTCATCTTAAAGTTGATGATATCTACAGCCCTCTCTTACGCTGTTTTTTCACTGCAGGAGTTGGACTTGCTGCTTAATCAAGACATGCTTAGACGTCAGATGTTAACGTCCGGGCGCGGGCGCCGGCGCAGGCGCGGGCCGCTCGGCCCTCTTAGGCCTCAACACACATTTAACCTAACGCATTCCAAGGCAAGTTGACATTTCTTTTCCTTTTCTGAGTTCCATCTTATTTACTCAGCTATGAGTTTTGATTTTACCTTGACATTGTTTTTTATTCTAAAAGTATTGAAGGAAGAAGAATAATAAGCTGGAGAGTGGAGAAGAAGCGTGGAGGGTGTTTCGATTTTCATATGCTTTTATGTAGTAAATAAAAATACTTACTACTGTGCTATCTTTTGTTAAACATCGCAATTCAGTCTTACATATCTCCAACGTTTTATATTTGTCATTTCGAAAGTATGCTCTCACGTGTACAAGGCTTTTAGATACTTGGTTGCTAACTGTCTAGAGCTAATGACACTTGTGACAAACTTCCAGAAATGTCTATGCCCCAATATATAAGCTAATATACACAAACTAATGTTAGGATTATCAGTAAACTAATGTTAGGATTATTCTTTTGAAAGCTTGACCGGCAAGCATTACAGCCTCTAATAAACCAACAGTTCCGCACCCAATAGCAGCCATGTCTTCTCCAAAAGGGAGCATGGAAAAGAGGGAAAAACACGCGAATAAAGATTTATTACAACATGGAAAACAAACATGGAGCTCGGTAGTGACAGGATATTAAGTGGTGTCAAAGAAGCCGGCCCTTGGGCCAAGCCAAGGAAGCAGTGGCTTCCGGCCGTGTTATTATAAAGTTAAGTTTCGGCCACAATCTTCCAAAACTTTCCTTTAGTCTAGTGGTAAAATCTAAAACCACAGATTCTCTTAGGCAACCAGGGTTGGAAATACTTCAAAAGTGGCCATTTTTTAATTTTTCTTCTGGTCATGAATTTTCTAGGACCTGCTGGTTATGGATTCATCACTGATTACTTGATAAGTAGTGTCTTTGGACATGGAATTGTCAGGCATCTTGAACCTTTTTCTAGATATGCAAAATAATAAATGCAATCATAACATAAAGAAAAAAAACTAAAATGAGGAAATAGTCGAGACTAAAAGCATCTCCAATGTAAAATTCAATTTTTTCCTCCGCTTAAAAGTGTATATGAAATAAAAATGCTCCAATCCTACTTCATTTCTCACTCCATAATGGAGTAACGAACAAACAAGAAATAGATTACTCCATAAATGGAGTAAACTCTATTATAGAGTGAGATATAAAATTGGGTTGAAACATTTTTACTACATATCCACTTTTATTTCATTTTAAAGTATAAAATGGAGTTGAGTTGGAGATGCCCTAAGGACAGAGAGAGACAAACCTGGTAACAACAGCACGGACGTATCTGGAGGCAAAAGTGGAATGCAAATGCTTCTCGGAGTCCAAGTTTGTGGTGAGTGCTATTGGTACCAAAGCAAAACTCTCTTCACTAATTTAAGACATTCATGTTAACTAACTCGTTCTTTTCATTATCACATTGACTCTCTCTCTCTCTCTCTCTCTCTCTCTCTCTCTCTCTCTCTCTCTCCCTCCCTCCCTTGAATTGTGCTTGTATACTATTATTGTCAGATAGAAATTGTAATAGAATCGATCTTCGTAGGCAGAGCCTTGAATTGAGAGCAGCGGCACTTGCTAGTTGATACCTACTTTAAAATCAAAATCTATTGCGCGAGAGATAGAAATGACGAGTAACATATGTTAAAAGGTTCACTAGATATAAGATGACGAAGGTACCACCAAATCGTCTCGTCTCTCCGGAAGATATAAGGCTCTTACAGTATTACCCACCACCAGAAAAAGATTGCATAAACGGACAGGCCTCACAGGTGGTCGGTTTCATGCAATGCATCACAAATATTTTGTATCTAAGAGTTTTGAAGAAAAGTCACCAAAATATAAAACAGGTAACAACATCTCACGGACCATCAGTGCCAACATGTCAATTTGGAGCCTTCGTTGGAGCATCTAATCGTTCTAAGATTGACTGATCAGCCTTCATGTAGAAATCGTGAATCCCGAAAAAAGGAAGTACCGTCAGCATAGCAACATGAGTATGTAACACTTAACTAAATCAAGGAGAAAACTGAAAGTTACCTGCCACCATATCAAGAGAATTCATAAAAAATCATGTATACACCCTCTCAACAGCAATTCCAAATTCCAGCTGCAATTTAGGGACAGCTTTTCCAGCAGCAATCATAAGTAAAATATGAGAGAGATAGAGTGAAAAATACAGATATTAATAATCCTCAAGATTTTTCAGTTATTTATTATGTTTTGATGTCCAAAAGTGAAGTCATTACAAACCGAAGGAAACTCATCTCCATAAAAACTGAGTATAACCTACGTAACTTATAAGGAGGAGGCTCCCTGGAGCCGTAACAAACTTCATCCACATTTGGATTTTCCACCTGATATCTCTAGATCACTAGCTTGTTTCTGGTGTGTTTAGAGGGAAAAAACGTATTTCACTTTCTTTGCTTTTAGCATTTATTACTAGATTTTAACCCGCGCAACCGCGCGGATGTTTGTTTTCACTTTTCTATACATAAATTATTGTTTTAAAACATAAGTAGTATATATTTTTAACGTTAATCATATACTAAAATGTTTATATAACTATTTCAAATACAATAATTTTATAATTTACATGTTATAATTAATCAATTGTTTAAAACCGTATGTATTTGTTACTTCTTATTATATATTTATCTTATTGTATTTGCATTTAGTTATTAAGCAAATTAATATATTCATGAGAAAACATATTTGAAAATTATTTTGTATTTAATTTATGCTAAATTCTGACCCTTCTTTCAAAGCTGGATTTTTTTTTACCAATATTTTTTATGCTTATTTATTTTTAATATATTATTGTATATACAAATGTCGAAGATATGTTAATTTTTAGACATGTATTATATAGTTTGCTAATTTTTAGCCGTTCTATCATCATATTGTATTTTTAAAATAAATAGTTTATATTTATGAAAATAAAATTTATAAATTTATCAATTGAATATAATTTTATCATATTTATTTAAGTATAATAATTATATTTTTACATGATCATGACTATAAAGTAGATAAAATGGGATATAATTTATTTATTTTTCATTTTATAAACGATAACTTAAATATATTAAATTATTGTTAAAATATTTTTTACACAGATTTATTACAATTTCTAAAATATAATATATTTAAAATGAAAATATATTATGATTAAAGTAGTTACAAAGATTTTATATTATTAGCTTTAAAGAAAAACATGTTAATTTTTATACATGTATTATATAGTTTGCTAATGTAAACCCATCTTACCAACATATTTGATTTTATTTTTGAAAATAAATATTTTATACTTAAGAAAATAAAATATATAAATATATAAATTTAATAAAATTTTATTATATTTAGCTCAATGTAATAATTTTCTTTTAATATGATTAATTATGATTATATAATAGATAAAATATTGTATAATTTTTTATTTTTCATTTTATAAACGATAACTTAAATATATTAAATTATTGTTAAAATATTTTTTACACAGATTTATTACAATTTCTAAAATATAATATATTTAAAATGAAAATATATTATGATTAAAGTAGTTACAAAGATTTTATATTATTAGCTTTAAAGAAAAACATGTTAATTTTTATACATGTATTATATAGTTTGCTAATGTAAACCCATCTTACCAACATATTTGATTTTATTTTTGAAAATAAATATTTTATACTTAAGAAAATAAAATATATAAATATATAAATTTAATAAAATTTTATTATATTTAGCTCAATGTAATAATTTTCTTTTAATATGATTAATTATGATTATATAATAGATAAAATATTGTATAATTTTTTATTTTTCATTTTATAAACGATAACTTAAATATATTAAATTATTGTTAAAATATTTTTTACACAGATTTATTACAATTTCTAAAATATAATATATTTAAAATGAAAATATATTATGATTAAAGTAGTTACAAAGATTTTATATTATTAGCTTTAAAGAAAAACATGTTAATTTTTATACATGTATTATATAGTTTGCTAATGTAAACCCATCTTACCAACATATTTGATTTTATTTTTGAAAATAAATATTTTATACTTAAGAAAATAAAATATATAAATTTAATAAAATTTTATTATATTTAGCTCAATGTAATAATTTTCTTTTAATATGATTAATTATGATTATATAATAGATAAAATATTGTATAATTTTTTATTTTTCATTTTATAAACGATAACTTAAATATATTAAATTATTGTTAAAATATTTTTTACACAGATTTATTACAATTTCTAAAATATAATATATTTAAAATTCTCTCTCTCTCTCTCTCCCTCCCTCCCTTGAATTGTGCTTGTATACTATTATTGTCAGATAGAAATTGTAATAGAATCGATCTTCGTAGGCAGAGCCTTGAATTGAGAGCAGCGGCACTTGCTAGTTGATACCTACTTTAAAATCAAAATCTATTGCGCGAGAGATAGAAATGACGAGTAACATATGTTAAAAGGTTCACTAGATATAAGATGACGAAGGTACCACCAAATCGTCTCGTCTCTCCGGAAGATATAAGGCTCTTACAGTATTACCCACCACCAGAAAAAGATTGCATAAACGGACAGGCCTCACAGGTGGTCGGTTTCATGCAATGCATCACAAATATTTTGTATCTAAGAGTTTTGAAGAAAAGTCACCAAAATATAAAACAGGTAACAACATCTCACGGACCATCAGTGCCAACATGTCAATTTGGAGCCTTCGTTGGAGCATCTAATCGTTCTAAGATTGACTGATCAGCCTTCATGTAGAAATCGTGAATCCCGAAAAAAGGAAGTACCGTCAGCATAGCAACATGAGTATGTAACACTTAACTAAATCAAGGAGAAAACTGAAAGTTACCTGCCACCATATCAAGAGAATTCATAAAAAATCATGTATACACCCTCTCAACAGCAATTCCAAATTCCAGCTGCAATTTAGGGACAGCTTTTCCAGCAGCAATCATAAGTAAAATATGAGAGAGATAGAGTGAAAAATACAGATATTAATAATCCTCAAGATTTTTCAGTTATTTATTATGTTTTGATGTCCAAAAGTGAAGTCATTACAAACCGAAGGAAACTCATCTCCATAAAAACTGAGTATAACCTACGTAACTTATAAGGAGGAGGCTCCCTGGAGCCGTAACAAACTTCATCCACATTTGGATTTTCCACCTGATATCTCTAGATCACTAGCTTGTTTCTGGTGTGTTTAGAGGGAAAAAACGTATTTCACTTTCTTTGCTTTTAGCATTTATTACTAGATTTTAACCCGCGCAACCGCGCGGATGTTTGTTTTCACTTTTCTATACATAAATTATTGTTTTAAAACATAAGTAGTATATATTTTTAACGTTAATCATATCCTAAAATGTTTATATAACTATTTCAAATACAATAATTTTATAATTTACATGTTATAATTAATCAATTGCTTAAAACCGTAGTATTTGTTACTTCTTATTATATATTTATCTTATTGTATTTGCATTTAGTTATTAAGCAAATTAATATATTCATGAGAAAACATATTTGAAAATTATTTTGTATTTAATTTATGCTAAATTCTGACCCTTCTTTCAAAGCTGGATTTTTTTTTACCAATATTTTTTATGCTTATTTATTTTTAATATATTATTGTATATACAAATGTCGAAGATATGTTAATTTTTAGACATGTATTATATAGTTTGCTAATTTTTAGCCGTTCTATCATCATATTGTATTTTTAAAATAAATAGTTTATATTTATGAAAATAAAATTTATAAATTTATCAATTGAATATAATTTTATCATATTTATTTAAGTATAATAATTATATTTTTACATGATCATGACTATAAAGTAGATAAAATGGGATATAATTTATTTATTTTTCATTTTATAAACGATAACTTAAATATATTAAATTATTGTTAAAATATTTTTTACACAGATTTATTACAATTTCTAAAATATAATATATTTAAAATGAAAATATATTATGATTAAAGTAGTTACAAAGATTTTATATTATTAGCTTTAAAGAAAAACATGTTAATTTTTATACATGTATTATATAGTTTGCTAATGTAAACCCATCTTACCAACATATTTGATTTTATTTTTGAAAATAAATATTTTATACTTAAGAAAATAAAATATATAAATATATAAATTTAATAAAATTTTATTATATTTAGCTCAATGTAATAATTTTCTTTTAATATGATTAATTATGATTATATAATAGATAAAATATTGTATAATTTTTTATTTTTCATTTTATAAACGATAACTTAAATATATTAAATTATTGTTGAAAATATTTAAAT
The DNA here is from genome assembly GCF_000695525.1 of Brassica oleracea var. oleracea. NCBI lineage: Eukaryota > Viridiplantae > Streptophyta > Magnoliopsida > Brassicales > Brassicaceae > Brassica > Brassica oleracea. The sequence goes on along the minus strand of NC_027756.1, from coordinate 47,408,827 downwards.
ATAATTTCGAAAATGAAGATCTTGTAAAAATCTTTCAAAACAGATTTTTTGAATTTTAAAATAATTATATTTATATTTAAAATGAAAAGATATCAAAAGATATTATGATGAAAGTATTTTAAAGATTATATGTATTATTAGTCTTAATAAAATACATTTAATAAGATTTATAAGTGATGATCCAAATTAAAAAATCACACATGAAAGAAGTCATGACTTCTATTTTAATATATAAGATGTTTATCATCACCGTCGTCCTCATTATCATCATCATCTCTTATGATATTCTTCTTTTGTAGAGGTTGAACCAAAATATTTTGGTGCTAGACAAAAATTACTCAATTTTTGCTTAAACTCCTCTTTTTAATTTTGAAATTGCACAAAAGTTACTCAATTCTTACTTAAACATGGAATGATTTTTTTGCAATGGTGGGAGTTAGTGGTGTATATTCGGTTTACAGCTCCATAATTGATTCTAGAGATTAGGATTTTTAAATCACTGGTGAGTGCATTCATATATATATATATATGTTGTTTTGCAACATTTTACTTTTTATCTTAACTAATTCTGATACTGGAATGTACATGATCACTCAAAATTGAAGGCAATGAAATATGGAGACAAGTCTCTCAGGTAATAAAGAATTGAAGAGAAATCCAATTTTTCTCAAAAGTTTATTAAGAATAAAAGATTGGTTCAGTTAGTATTAAATTATATATTTTCTCAAAGATTTAATAAGGATATAAGATTGGTTCCGTTGACATTACATTCTTTAACACCAAACTATTGGTGTTATATGTATATTTAAACTATATCATATATGAAATTATTTGATATATGTCAACTGATTGATATACATCTCAAAGTTTTCATGTTTGTTTAATAGCATAGACATGGAATTCTTCACAACACAAAATGTAATAGTTGTGTAAACATATGTCCGTATGAATGTTTGTTTGATTTACACAATAAACAAATCAACTGTTTTTAATTGTCTGTAATTTATTAGTAGTTCATATTGGGTGGATATAAAACCAATCAAAATATTTTTTTATAAAACATATTCGTCAATTAATAATTTTTTAACTACTGTTAACTAATTCTGTGTATTCATTTATAAACTAAAACACCAATTATTATGTTTATTATATTAATAAATTTATTTTTCAAATAATTTATAGAGTTTCTACTATATCTTAAAATAATGTTAATTATCTTTAGAAAATAATGAAAAAAATAAATTGAATCCTTATCCTGATAGGACTCCAAATGTACTATAATCCTACATGGATGTGAACTTTGTCTTATTCTTAAACTCGGCCTCTATATATTGAATTCTAGTCATATACAAGACGTGAACGATCCTTAGAGCATGATTAACCCCGGTCTCTTAGCCGGGGGTTCTTAACTTATAATTTGACTCTTTTTTTTACACTTTTTGGCTAAGTAACGGCTCTTATCTCTTATTTAAGAGACGGTTCTTAGCTTTTAACTAAGAAAAGTTAAGAACCGTCTCTTAGCCGAAGTTAAGAACCCCAGTTAAAAGACCGGGGTTAATGATGGTCTTAGGAAGAAATCTTCTCAGAGGAAGACATGCCGTATATGTTTTGACGATGATTCTGAAGTTGATCAGATGCTTTCCGTCGCTGCGGTCATCAATTCTGTGTAGAGTGCATGAAACAGTATGTAGAAGCCATGCTACTCGAGGGAAGAGTACTGAGATGTCCTCATTATCAGTGCGAGTCTAAGCCAACTCTTAGAAGTTTTGCCAGTCTTTTGACACCTAAACTAAAAAAGATGTGGGAACAAAAGATCCAAGATGACTCGATTCCTGTACTTGACAGAGTTTATTGCCCAAACCCGATGTGCTTGGCTTTAATGTCGGTATCAGAGCTCTCTAAATCTACTAACGGACATATGAGATGTTGCTTTAAATGTTCTAAACCCTTTTGCATCAACTGCAAAGTCCCATGGCATAATAACATGTCCTGCGGTGATTACAAGAGGTTGGGTCCAAATCCTACAACAAATGACATGATGCTAAAAACTCTAGCAAATCAGAAGATGGGCGCATTCATGTAATTTGCAGGTATCAACATTATCCCAGCACCACATTCTTTAGCTATTATATAATCCATCAAATTTCATTATATGAATATTTATTATGATGGATAGATGTGATATTCGTTTACAATTTGCAAGGGGGTTGTTCCCATCGAAGAGAAATTTACAATTTGCGTTTATATTCTTTCCTTATTAATAATTATTCTCACAATTCTTGCGATATTATTCTGCATAGAACAATAGAAATCGGTTTTGTAGATTGTTTATGTTGCTGGAAAAACGATTTTGGCATAAGAGAAAAAAAGGACGTAGATGAGGCTTGGTTAAGTTTTACCTTTCATGGCTCATCTCCTTGTAACAATAAAAGGATAAGGAGAAAAATCAATAGAGCACTGATTAGTACTAAATTTATGAAAACTTTTCTGTATTAGACAGAACAGAAGTGATTCTTGAGTCTGAAAATTTATCCAACTAATGGAAACTAAAAATAAGTCTTAAGAAATTAACCAAGAAAAAGAAAAAGAGAAAAAAAAACATAATCAAAGTATCACACTGTTCACCAGCACACAACAACGCATATAACTAAAGATCTTTAACTATTTTTTCTAATTGTCGTTCCAAACTGTAAATGTTGGAGCAACTTCTCCACCACCTTCCCCATGGTAATACATATTAGAGCCAACATTATTCGTCATTGCCGCGGGAAAATCTCCACCTGGCGACTGCTGGGTCTGCTGCTGCTGAGCAAAGTAATAATGGTTTCTTGCGTTATAATCAAACTCACTAGCAGCGTAGGCATCGCAGTTAACCGGGGCTGCAAATCCTTGATAACCACCATAACCAACAACATTTCCACAAACAGTAACCGAATCATCCGAAACAGAACTTTGATGATCGATATTAGTCATGAGGCTCTGCGTGTTGCTCAAGAAATGGTGTTGATCATCCTCTTGTTTGAAACAAGCCCTAGCACTCTCCGAAGACAAGTTTCCTCCATTGTAATAATAACCATTGTACCTCTCTTGATGTTGGTGCAATAAGCTCAAATCTACTCCCTGATGATGCTGAACCGCAGCGTTTTGCCAACCGCTAGCACTATTCTCACTCTCTGAAACGTTATTACTGATCATCATCATACTTGGAACCGGACGGTTAGCCTCCTTGAGACGTTTTGCGGCGCTACCAATAGGAAGACTAGGGCTTTCGAGGATTGCTTTAACGTTGTATCTGTTCATGTCGAAGTTAGTCACTGCGGTTAATCCTCTGAATTTGATGGCCGCAATGTCGTATGCCTCTGCAGCTTCTTCTTGTGTGCCTTCATATATAATATATGTACAGCTTACTTAGATATATGTTGTCGTTTTTAGTTGATATCTTTTGTTATAGATTTGATTGTGAAGTTTAGTAAGAGAAGACTAAACGTACCAAAAGTTCCCAAGTAGAGGTCTTTGTTACCGGCGACTCTTCCTATCCTAGCTTGCCATCTTCCATGTTGGTGATGTCTTTTGGACCCATTAGAAGAAATATTCGTTATATAAAATGTGATATTTTATAATTATATTTTTATATATATGTACGTAACAAAATAGGATTCGTTCTCTCTGTATGAATACCTTGTTACTCCACGATAAATCGATGCACCACGAGAGAAACCACTACTTTTCCTGCATATTTTAATGTCTATTATATATAGGTGTATGCTGATAATCTGACGTGAATACGGACATATTTTTAAATATAAACGTGAGCGTGATGGGTTCTATATATAAAATACTAATATACATGTATAATAATAGATGTCATATGCAATAATATCAGCAGTTCCATTATATACCTGCGCAGTGAGGCAACATACTCTTGCCTTGTCATGTGTTTCATCTCTTCTACCTCTTTTTCATATTCGCTCATCTACATATTATATCAAACCAAAACTACTTTTTATTGTAATAAATGTAACGACATAAACATGGCAATTAATAATAAGATAATAGCATCTTATAGAAAAAGAATAAAATTGGTTAGAAGTTATGAAATCTTGTACTACATTGATTGACTTACGGGGAAGTTAGTAGTAGTGGTGGTTCCCCAATACTTGAGTGCGGCTAAATCATAAGCCCTAGCTGCTTTTTCTTCTTTGTCATAACCTCCTGCATGATTAGACAACAATTGAATTAGATCGTATCGCTATTTTGATTATATAATTTAGATTTATCCATCACAGCTTCATCCAATTTATAATAAATTACTTACCCAAATAAACTGAGAAGACAACCACCAGGTGCAAATTTTGATAAAAACATGAAAAAAATAAAAAAACCTATATTAGTTTGAAAGTAAATCGTGTATGAAAATATGATCAAATTATCATGAATATATATATACCTTGTCTTCCTTTGCGCGTTTGGCCTTCTGAAAATATTTAAATATAATTTCGAAAATGAAGATCTTGTAAAAATCTTTCAAAACAGATTTTTTGAATTTTAAAATAATTATATTTATATTTAAAATGAAAAGATATCAAAAGATATTATGATGAAAGTATTTTAAAGATTATATGTATTATTAGTCTTAATAAAATACATTTAATAAGATTTATAAGTGATGGTCCAAATTAAAAAATCACACATGAAAGAAGTCATGACTTCTATTTTAATATATAAGATGTTTATCATCACCGTCGTCCTCATTATCATCATCATCTCTTATGATATTCTTCTTTTGTAGAGGTTGAACCAAAATATTTTGGTGCTAGACAAAAATTACTCAATTTTTGCTTAAACTCCTCTTTTTAATTTTGAAATTGCACAAAAGTTACTCAATTCTTACTTAAACATGGAATGATTTTTTTGCAATGGTGGGAGTTAGTGGTGTATATTCGGTTTACAGCTCCATAATTGATTCTAGAGATTAGGATTTTTAAATCACTGGTGAGTGCATTCATATATATATATATATGTTGTTTTGCAACATTTTACTTTTTATCTTAACTAATTCTGATACTGGAATGTACATGATCACTCAAAATTGAAGGCAATGAAATATGGAGACAAGTCTCTCAGGTAATAAAGAATTGAAGAGAAATCCATTTTTTCTCAAAAGTTTATTAAGAATAAAAGATTGGTTCAGTTAGTATTAAATTATATATTTTCTCAAAGATTTAATAAGGATATAAGATTGGTTCCGTTGACATTACATTCTTTAACACCAAACTATTGGTGTTATATGTATATTTAAACTATATCATATATGAAATTATTTGATATATGTCAACTGATTGATATACATCTCAAAGTTTTCATGTTTGTTTAATAGCATAGACATGGAATTCTTCACAACACAAAATGTAATAGTTGTGTAAACATATGTCCGTATGAATGTTTGTTTGATTTACACAATAAACAAATCAACTGTTTTTAATTGTCTGTAATTTATTAGTAGTTCATATTGGGTGGATATAAAACCAATCAAAATATTTTTTTATAAAACATATTCGTCAATTAATAATTTTTTAACTACTGTTAACTAATTCTGTGTATTCATTTATAAACTAAAACACCAATTATTATGTTTATTATATTAATAAATTTATTTTTCAAATAATTTATAGAGTTTCTACTATATCTTAAAATAATGTTAATTATCTTTAGAAAATAATGAAAAAAATAAATTGAATCCTTATCCTGATAGGACTCCAAATGTACTATAATCCTACATGGATGTGAACTTTGTCTTATTCTTAAACTCGGCCTCTATATATTGAATTCTAGTCATATACAAGACGTGAACGATCCTTAGAGCATGATTAACCCCGGTCTCTTAGCCGGGGTTCTTAACTTATAATTTGACTCTTTTTTTTACACTTTTTGGCTAAGTAACGGCTCTTATCTCTTATTTAAGAGACGGTTCTTAGCTTTTAACTAAGAAAAGTTAAGAACCGTCTCTTAGCCGAAGTTAAGAACCCCAGTTAAAAGACCGGGGTTAATGATGGTCTTAGGAAGAAATCTTCTCAGAGGAAGACATGCCGTATATGTTTTGACGATGATTCTGAAGTTGATCAGATGCTTTCCGTCGCTGCGGTCATCAATTCTGTGTAGAGTGCATGAAACAGTATGTAGAAGCCATGCTACTCGAGGGAAGAGTACTGAGATGTCCTCATTATCAGTGCGAGTCTAAGCCAACTCTTAGAAGTTTTGCCAGTCTTTTGACACCTAAACTAAAAAAGATGTGGGAACAAAAGATCCAAGATGACTCGATTCCTGTACTTGACAGAGTTTATTGCCCAAACCCGATGTGCTTGGCTTTAATGTCGGTATCAGAGCTCTCTAAATCTACTAACGGACATATGAGATGTTGCTTTAAATGTTCTAAACCCTTTTGCATCAACTGCAAAGTCCCATGGCATAATAACATGTCCTGCGGTGATTACAAGAGGTTGGGTCCAAATCCTACAACAAATGACATGATGCTAAAAACTCTAGCAAATCAGAAGATGGGCGCATTCATGTAATTTGCAGGTATCAACATTATCCCAGCACCACATTCTTTAGCTATTATATAATCCATCAAATTTCATTATATGAATATTTATTATGATGGATAGATGTGATATTCGTTTACAATTTGCAAGGGGGTTGTTCCCATCGAAGAGAAATTTTACAATTTGCGTTTATATTCTTTCCTTATTAATAATTATTCTCACAATTCTTGCGATATTATTCTGCATAGAACAATAGAAATCGGTTTTGTAGATTGTTTATGTTGCTGGAAAAACGATTTTGGCATAAGAGAAAAAAAGGACGTAGATGAGGCTTGGTTAAGTTTTACCTTTCATGGCTCATCTCCTTGTAACAATAAAAGGATAAGGAGAAAAATCAATAGAGCACTGATTAGTACTAAATTTATGAAAACTTTTCTGTATTAGACAGAACAGAAGTGATTCTTGAGTCTGAAAATTTATCCAACTAATGGAAACTAAAAATAAGTCTTAAGAAATTAACCAAGAAAAAGAAAAAGAGAAAAAAAAACATAATCAAAGTATCACACTGTTCACCAGCACACAACAACGCATATAACTAAAGATCTTTAACTATTTTTTCTAATTGTCGTTCCAAACTGTAAATGTTGGAGCAACTTCTCCACCACCTTCCCCATGGTAATACATATTAGAGCCAACATTATTCGTCATTGCCGCGGGAAAATCTCCACCTGGCGACTGCTGGGTCTGCTGCTGCTGAGCAAAGTAATAATGGTTTCTTGCGTTATAATCAAACTCACTAGCAGCGTAGGCATCGCAGTTAACCGGGGCTGCAAATCCTTGATAACCACCATAACCAACAACATTTCCACAAACAGTAACCGAATCATCCGAAACAGAACTTTGATGATCGATATTAGTCATGAGGCTCTGCGTGTTGCTCAAGAAATGGTGTTGATCATCCTCTTGTTTGAAACAAGCCCTAGCACTCTCCGAAGACAAGTTTCCTCCATTGTAATAATAACCATTGTACCTCTCTTGATGTTGGTGCAATAAGCTCAAATCTACTCCCTGATGATGCTGAACCGCAGCGTTTTGCCAACCGCTAGCACTATTCTCACTCTCTGAAACGTTATTACTGATCATCATCATACTTGGAACCGGACGGTTAGCCTCCTTGAGACGTTTTGCGGCGCTACCAATAGGAAGACTAGGGCTTTCGAGGATTGCTTTAACGTTGTATCTGTTCATGTCGAAGTTAGTCACTGCGGTTAATCCTCTGAATTTGATGGCCGCAATGTCGTATGCCTCTGCAGCTTCTTCTTGTGTGCCTTCATATATAATATATGTACAGCTTACTTAGATATATGTTGTCGTTTTTAGTTGATATCTTTTGTTATAGATTTGATTGTGAAGTTTAGTAAGAGAAGACTAAACGTACCAAAAGTTCCCAAGTAGAGGTCTTTGTTACCGGCGACTCTTCCTATCCTAGCTTGCCATCTTCCATGTTGGTGATGTCTTTTGGACCCATTAGAAGAAATATTCGTTATATAAAATGTGATATTTTATAATTATATTTTTATATATATGTACGTAACAAAATAGGATTCGTTCTCTCTGTATGAATACCTTGTTACTCCACGATAAATCGATGCACCACGAGAGAAACCACTACTTTTCCTGCATATTTTAATGTCTATTATATATAGGTGTATGCTGATAATCTGACGTGAATACGGACATATTTTTAAATATAAACGTGAGCGTGATGGGTTCTATATATAAAATACTAATATACATGTATAATAATAGATGTCATATGCAATAATATCAGCAGTTCCATTATATACCTGCGCAGTGAGGCAACATACTCTTGCCTTGTCATGTGTTTCATCTCTTCTACCTCTTTTTCATATTCGCTCATCTACATATTATATCAAACCAAAACTACTTTTTATTGTAATAAATGTAACGACATAAACATGGCAATTAATAATAAGATAATAGCATCTTATAGAAAAAGAATAAAATTGGTTAGAAGTTATGAAATCTTGTACTACATTGATTGACTTACGGGGAAGTTAGTAGTAGTGGTGGTTCCCCAATACTTGAGTGCGGCTAAATCATAAGCCCTAGCTGCTTTTTCTTCTTTGTCATAACCTCCTGCATGATTAGACAACAATTGAATTAGATCGTATCGCTATTTTGATTATATAATTTAGATTTATCCATCACAGCTTCATCCAATTTATAATAAATTACTTACCCAAATAAACTGAGAAGACAACCACCAGGTGCAAATTTTGATAAAAACATGAAAAAAATAAAAAAACCTATATTAGTTTGAAAGTAAATCGTGTATGAAAATATGATCAAATTATCATGAATATATATATACCTTGTCTTCCTTTGCGCGTTTGGCCTTCTCTTTTACAACTATTATCCCATAAATGTGCCTCGTATCTTCCTGTCCACCGATGCCTTATCATTTAATACGAACATACATGTCAACAACAGCTACCATGTATATATATATATATATATATATGTATTATTCTATATAAGCCCATAATAACAATATCTATCTTTGATACTATATATCAAGGAACATTCCGTAGCACTCTCGCAACAGAGCCATTAGATCAATGTCCCAGACTTTACCAAGAAGATAACAATTCAAGCGACATTTTACACATTTTAATTAGAAATGAAGGGCACCTTGTAACACCGCGGTATATAGACGTCCTCTGTCCAAAACTCTCAATAGTTTTCTTCGGTGTAGCTTCAACGCTATCATCAATAGTCTTCCCTTGGGCAACAACGTTGTTATTGCTGTCGTTGTTGTTATCACAAGAAGTAGATGAGTTCATTGAGAGGGACAGGCCTTTTGCAGCATTGCCATTTTCTTGATTATCAACATTATCCACGGGTTGATTTCTCAGCCATGTCTTTATCATCGAAAGTCCTAGTGAGCCACCACCACCGTCTCCTCCTCCATAACAGCCACTTCCACTTCCATCTCCAACGTTTTCGTTGGTGTTGTAAATCGTGGTGGTGCGGCCAAGGAAATTCTCAAGCTTTGGTCCATCTTGCTCATCGTTGTGGATGTTATTGCATGCACTACCATTGATGTCCCAATCTATAAAGAAAAAAAATCAAAGATTAATGGCCTATATTATCATAATTTGTTAAATTTACTATTCATCACCGATCTATAATATACAAATGGGTATTTGGTTATTCTCTCCTTCACTGTAAGAAAAAAAAATACAAATCAAAAGGTACACATGTATGTGATCATATTATGATATTGAATAAAGGAGGAAATGTCAAATTTCATTTCATATCCATGTATCACTTTAAAAAAAATCTATGTATAACTGGCATATGTTTTAGTATTACTATAAGCAAACAAACATCAAACCCCACACATTGATATTCTCAAAATAAATGAAATCGATAAATAAGCCCAAGGAAAAAATAGGGCTAGTATGCGTGCGTGTGTATTGGTCTTTGTTCTACGCATTGGAAGAAGAGGAAACTAAACAAATAAACAAATACAAAAAAAACAAGTAGTTCTAAAACAATAACCTCGGGAGTGACTATTGTTGTCTCTGGTGAAAGCATCGACGACGACACCAAAGGGAGAAGGAAACGATGTTTGGATGGCTGAAGACTCATCGGAGGCAGCGGTCGGATCGTAACAGTACTCTCCGGCGACATCTACGGCGGTTGTGGTGGTGGAAGAGTAGACGTCCTTACGATGGTGATTTTGTTCATAAGGAGAGAGAGAAAAGCCTAACGAGTTATTATTCATTGAGTTCAGAGAGTGATCTAACGAGTTCTTGGTAAAAGGTAAAAGAAGAAGAACTTAGTTAGGGTTCATGCATGAAGAGGAGGAGAAAAAGGTTTTGGTCTTAAAGAAGAGAGATGAACTAGAAGAAGAAAAGTCAAAGATATAATGTTTCATTTCTTCCGAGGCGTCATATTATGCGCATTTATATAAACGAATATTTATTTAAATTCCGAAGGAACAACAAAAAAAAGTTGTTTTACTTGAAAAATGTGGAGATGTATTGGTCGGTTTGAATGGTGGTGGTGGTGGTAATGTAATTCGATGCCTAATCTCTTAACTCTAGTTTGGTTTAATACATTATAATTAATCAGTCAAAAACCCTTTCAAACCTCTCTTCATGTGTAAATAAGGTTAGTGACTTTGTGTTAAAGTGAGAGTAACACGAGAACTAATAATAAATCCCAAAATCACTCGCTGTTGAATTAAGACCCATAATGCTAGTCACATGTGTATGTGTGAACCTATGACCGATCGAGCGATTGCGTTTGGCGTTTTGCTTCCAAACGTGCAGTAGTCGCTTCGAATATTTTACAACAAATTCAAATATTCATCGTTTTACTGCAGCTGGTATTTGAACTACATGACCAAGAAGATATGGACGCTTACAAGAAACATATATATGTTCTATGTAAAGATATATACTCCCTCCGTATCAGTTTAATCGGTGTTTAAAGATTTTGATTTTGTTTCAAAATAAATGATGTTCTCGCAATTCTACGTGAAATTTAATGTCATTTGAAATTTTTGACCAATTATAAAATATCGTATTTTTTTATTGGTTGAATTAGTTTTATTTAATGTTATTTTATGTAACCAAAACTAATTACATAAAAATTTGTATTTTTTTAATATTTGTGCAAAAATCTTAAACACCTATACAAATCTATTTATATAAAGTATGGTTTGCTCTCTCCTTAGAGAGACACCTATGATCCACGTAGATAAGTTATTTCGTATCGTAATGACACGTGTCCATAAGGCAAATCGCACGTTTCATTAAACTTCAACTTTTTCGGTTTCGTTCTTTAGTGTGTTCATGGGCTGTGAGATTAGAAGTGTTTCCGGCCCAACGATAATGGGCTCCGTCTATCCCTAATACGACTGCAGCGAGAAAACGAAATTCATCGCTCCTCTTCGTGCGACGGCTAGGCGTGACTTTTGCAATTCGTCTCCCGGCCTGCAACGGTTTGATTAATGGCTTCGTGTTAAATCCTATTGATTCTCCTCCACGATTCATCTTCAATGCTTTGCTTAGATCTGAAAGGCGGTGTGTAAACAATATAAATAGATGTGAGTATTTCTCTTCTTGAACTCATCTTCTCTTCTTATCTCTTAAATCATACTAATTCACTGTTTTATGGCTAACCTGTTCGAGGGTTTCTCTTGAATCGTTTCATCTCCGCGGCGGCAATTTTGGCAAATAACGATGCTAACTCCCGATAACGCCGAGGTTTTCGGTTGTTGCTTGAGCTTCCACCTACACAAGCAGTGGATCTTCTCCATTTAATTGATTCGTAGTCGTCATATTTACAAGCATTGGGTAACGAATCGGTGGAGAGATATCAAACCAACGTTTCAAACCAACCGCTTCCTGATCTCTGCATCGATAGTATCGCAAAGAACCTCACCGGATTGTGCTCACATTCAGATCAGTTTCAAAGTTAGAAGTGAATAAACAAACAAAGAAACAAGAAGAGTTGCTTACCTATTGAACGTCTCTGGCTTTGGGTAATGAATTCGAGTAGTGATACGAGTTCGAACAAGTTGTGAGGTTTGGACACTAAACTGTTTTAAGCAGACGGAGCAAATGTAGAGACCACAGACTATTGCAAACACCAAAACTATCATCTTTAAGAACAGATGTGATCTCTTTGGCTGTTTTATTACAATTTCTGCACTGTCCTGTTTACATCAAACATTAAAACCTGAGAATATAAGTAAACCTTTAGACCTTAAAAAACCATAACTTTAAATCTTATGAAGAAAAAAAGAGAAAATTTTTGAAGGTTGATTCCAATGACAAAACTAACATGCAGAGTAACCTAGAAGCTTAAATCACGAAAGATTTAATGAGAGTGGTAGAAAGAGATAGCCTTTCCGTATAAACAGATAAACTCTCGGCCATTGATGCCTCTAGAAGCTTCTGAAACAGAGTGAATGCCTTCAGTCAAAAAAATCTTCTGAAACAGAGTAACCGATGGAAAAGAAGAAGAAGAGGAGCTTAGATAGGGGCAGGAGATGGATTCATAGATCCTCCTCTACAGAGAATCTGGGAAGAATGAAGAAGAAGCCAAAAGAGATTAGCATTTTGGGTTTGAAGAGAGATTTTTGTATAAAATTATAAAGTTTCTTCCCAACATGGAAAGTCGAGAATGACATTAAAACATGGAGACTATCTTTTTCTCCTTCGCTAATAAATCATCATCATTCATATATATATATATGTCAAATAATTTTCATATTAGTTTCATAATTTAATGATATTAATAAGTTTGAAATAAATATAAATGTTTTTAGTTTTAAATAGTAAGTGTACATAAAAAAAATGCAGAAGATTATTTGTCGGATACCCGTTCGGGGTCGGTCCGGTATTTCAGATTTTTGGGTATTTCGGTATAGGGGTATTGAACCCGTTCCGGTATTTCTATACTTTGGATCGCTTCGGGTATTTTAGTTCGAATTTGGTTATTTTGGATTCGGTTCGGATATTGAGATTTTGAAAAAAAATAATTAATTTTTCATTTTTAGGTTTATTCTATTTAAAAATATAGATTTCACTTAACTGATTTTTTATTTTTTAATAGATTGAATGATTGATAAATTTGGAGATAACATTTCAAAAATAAATAAACATTAATTTGGCTATTGTTTTGAAATTTTGAATGTAACTTTTGTTAATACATGAAACAAAAAACTTGACATGCATTTTAATTGAGTGACAAATCATTTTCCCTGTAATTATATGTATATTATATGATCTTAACGTATGTGTAACATCAATATAAATATTTTAAATAAAATGAGAGATGTAAACAAAAAATATAAGGTAAGTATACATATGTTTAGTTATTTTCAAATATCCATTCGGGTTTGGATATTACCCGTTTGAGTTCGGATATCCAATCTCTCCTAAATCAATACACATTCAGGCATTTTGCTATTTCGGTTCGGATTTTGGTTTGGGTTTTTCGGGTCGGATTCAGAATACGGGTTCCAGTATCGGGTAAAATATCCACCCCTACTATATATCATAAACAAAAAGGAACATAATTTATTAAAACTAATAGTATTACTAAATTTGGGAGTAGTATTATATTTACATGTTCATATTTTCAAGGTTAATTTTTTATATTTTGGTAAATAAATATTATTTAATTTCAAGTTATTATAAAAATCTGTTTTAACATGTTGTACATATAAAAGTCATTTATTTTAACGGATCATAAAATCTAATAATTAAAAAAACATAAAAATTACAAAGTTTAAAGTTTCACCTAAAATAAATACCATGAGTAAGCCGAAATTACAAACTCATCGACAATTTAAACCACATGCGAAAAGGAAAGACTAAGAAAGTAGAGATGACATCTCGGCGTTCCGTCGATGGCTGCGACAAAAATAAATCCAATGGAAGATAAATAGCAACATTTTTTTATGTTTTTGGGAGACAAAAAAAGGAGAATTGTGAAACGGATCACGAAGAGCAGGTGGTAGCGAATATTATGCCATCTCCAAGGCTGTAGAGGATGAAGAGTTGATTTCGAGTTCAACAATGGAGAAAGATGCTCCAACTAAGAAGTATATCGAAAACCATTACAACAAACGCATGACATGAGACACATAAAGGCTAAGGCTCTGGCCATAGAGGCCAAACACTTGGTATGATTTTGATTGAATTCACTCATTTTTTTATGTGTTTTGTGTTTTGATGATGAGTCAATATAACAATGCGTCAAGGTTGCTGAGAAAGAACATGTTAACCCTTCAAACTATTTCGATTTCTACGGGAAAGTTCTTATAGGTATTGTAAGTAAAGAAGATATTGTTTCGTATGCTAAATGATTCAATAAAGTCTCTCTATAAACTGTTTGGTGTTTTTATTACTTTTAATACTAGCTCAGTTTTTCTTTTATGTACTCCTAAAATCAAAGTGCATGGTCAATTGTTGTAAAGAAAGCTTAACATGCTCAAAAAGGTTTGAATGCTCCAAGGTTAAAAGACGCTCCAAAGTTAAAAGACTAAACTTATAATCTTTAGATATTGATCTTTAGCATGAATCTTTCCGTAACTATAACACTTCAACCAATACGACTTTATATATCTAAATTGTCCTACAATGCACTGTGTCACATATACATATTATTTCAGATCTTTAACCTCAAGTAAATAGTTATCTCATATAAGAACAAATACAATATTCCGCGCGAAGCGCGAACCGACCTTAGTGGAGTATATAATACAAATAGTATGCAATCCGCTTCACATGTGATCAGTATCACATGTGATATATTTGAGACATAGTAATAGTAATGATAAACTTAAATGTTTAACAAAACCAAATAATGTCCAGTGGCTGTGGTTCAACCAATTAAAACGTCCGAAAAGTTTCAAAATAAAAATCTGATTCCGCCCTCCAACTATAACATTGTAAACGCAAAAAAAAGGTAAAAAAAATAATACTCCTACTTAAAAGTTAAACCACGCGTAATGACATTGTGGATGACTAGTAGGGGATGGTAGAGATGTACATCCTAAGCCATAGTAGTAAAGTTGTTGAGCTTATCCGACAATATCGAATTAAGAAAGTTTATAGTAGGTGGGTAGAGTAATTAGGGAGGAAAAGATAGGGTATACACATGGATCAATGAAACGATAGTGAGCATGTGCATGGGTTTACAATCTTTCAAATGTTTATACAGTTTTAACTGTTTTGGACTTTCTTTGGTAAGATACGATTCAATGGATTCTCATTTTATATTTTATTATTTAATTTAATCTCCTCCATTATTATGCCTGCAATATCTAACACACCACCAACACACGTTTGAGAATTGCCTCATACCTACAAACCCATACTATTATTTTCTTACAATTTGTTTTTTTATTATATATAGTATATGCTATAACCCCGAAACCTTTGGCACCCAATTGTTTTTGTTTTAACATCTCAACCCAGTTAGTGGATCTACGAATTAAAAGATTCTTACACTTACGATGTATGGTTTAAACTATTAAAAAACGTTATTCACTTTACTTTATGTTTTGTACGGGACAATCAATACTATTAAAAGGGAAGGAGTTTTAATAAATCTACTTATGAAAGTTGTTTGGACTTTTTTGTTACACTTATTTTTTTTTGGTCCTACAATTAATCACTCTAATTATACATAATTAATAACTCTAACTACCTATGAAAAATTGTGATGTTCGTGAGATATTAATTGTGTTACCATAAAAATTAACGAACACCCCTAATTTCGTGGGATCACAATCATTGTGATATGTGTGGGATATTAATATCACTAAGATCACAATCATATTAAAGCTAAAATAATATTCCATATTTTATACATGTACTAATAATATCATTAAACATTGTATCATGACATCTTATATAGTTTCAAATATTTACAAAATTAAATTTGATAAATCGCA
>NC_027756.1:47387938-47392325 GCF_000695525.1 Brassica oleracea var. oleracea | reverse complement strand
TGCACCAGTAAAAGTCCAGCACTCGTGGATCGGACGATTTGGAAAATTTACTTTTTCTAAATAAGTATGTATTTCTAAAAAAAGGAAATCGGGGTTTGAGGCTGCTATAAATATGAGTCTAAGGGTTTGTAAGATTATTCATTCACACAATAATAAAAAACCCTAAACGGGTATTTGCCTCAATATGTTTTGTTCTCTATTGTCTTCTTGATTAATTCATGGCTGTTCACAACATACTGTATGTCTCGATTGGATATGAAAATACTATTTAAAATTCAAACATTATAATAGAGAAAGTTTAAAATCATTTATTCCTAATAAAAAGTTATAAATTTATTCAAATTTTATCAAACGGACAACAAAAAATACCCGCGCTTTTCAAGCGCGGGTCAAAATCTAGTATATATTAAATTTTGTAGGAAAAAGATGTTTTAGTTCTAACCTGCATGTTTTCGTCTGGATAAAATATCACAGAATGTCTTCATGTATTAAGCATTTCCAATCCAACCTTATTTTCCCTTCTATGTTTTCTTCTAAGTTAGAGGAATTCTATCATAAAATTATATTTTGTACCAATACATGCATTTATAACCTGTGTTAAAAAAACATGCCTTTATAACATAATTTTATTATAAAGAAAACTACAGAAAATGCTATTTTTATTCTAAATATAGAAGCAAAAAATAATATTCCTCTATAATTCTCTCTATAATATAGAAATTTTATCATAAAGGTAGACATTGAAACAAATTCACTTTTATAATAATAAATTTATAGTTTATAAAAAAATATAGAAGAAAAAACAAAGTTGGATTGGAGATAGTAAATAATGGTAATCAGGAGTAAAAACGAAATATCCGGATGGTGTTAAAGTTCTGCGTAAAACGATTATTACTTGACAAAATCAAACGATTATTACTTGACAAAATCAAACGATTATTTTGTTGTGCTTTCCGTAAATACAAAAAATAATTAGTTGTTTCTTTAAGTGAGACGCACCTGTAGATTCCATCTGAAAATAAAGGAAACACCAGTAGATGAAGATCAGAACCGGTCCTGGACAAAGCTTAACGAAACGTTGGTCTTACGACCCCAAAAATTTTAGAAAAAATTACTTAAAGAAACAACTTTCAAAAATTTTTTTTTAGGCTTCTAAATTTACCAAAAAAAAATTTTAGCTGGAATTTTTTAAAAACTGCATGCAGCCCCCTAAATCTCAGGGCCGGCATACAACTGACAAAGAGCGTGTGACCAAAAAAAATCTTGAAGCAATTAGAAAATAAGATAGAGAGACTAAAAGTGGTAAGAAACAAAAGAAGAAAAGATGCAGAAGAGGAAAATATTATTGAAAGTTAGATGGATGAGTTTGAGATATTTGTCAGTATAAGTGCAAGTGTTCTGCTCTGCCATTCCCCAACCCAATACTTTTACTTTACCCATTCATTGCATGCACAATTTCACTATTTATACAGTGACATACATAAACAACACATTAGTAACATGTTTTTCTTTTTGAGAAAGGGTTTCACATTAGTAACATGTTCTTATTCAGAAGTATTTTGTTATACTCCAGTATATGTTAAATGTCATCGGATATTATGATTAAATCTAGCCGGCTATTTAAATACCATTTAGTAGTTTTTTTCTGCTGTAAAAAGGAAATTATTTGTTTGTCAACCAAATGTATATATATTTACTAGTTGGATCCTAGATAAATTAATCTGTCGTATAAGCTACTTATGTTTAGTTAATCAAAAGATGTCTCCTTAATTAATTATTTCAAACATTAGGTTTTAGAAATCCTATATATTCTGAGTTTATAGTGCTTTTCATAGTTAATTAGGTCCTACAACGACAATGTTTTTTAAATGTTTAAACTAGACTATACAGCGAAGATGTTATAAAAGTAAACTTATGAGACTAAAATCTTGGTTTACATAGTTCTAGAAATTCCCTAAGATAGTTTTTTTTAATTTATTTTCACAAAAATAGTATTTAATGAAAAAATGACTAAAATAAATTTTATTAAAAAGTAAATATACTTTTATATCATAGGATTAACTAATCTATATTTAGGGTTTAGAGTTAACGGATGAGGTTTTGATAGAGAAGTCTCAATTTTTTTTTTTTTTTAAAACTAAAATTAAAATTTTTAAAATAAAAGGGGCTATTTGATCATTTTCTTTTTTTGAGAGTTATTTTGGTGATAAAAACTTAAAATGACTATTTAAGAAAATTGCTCTAATCTTAATTACTATTACACTAGATTTTGATCCGCGCTTAAAGCGCGGGATTTGATTCTTTTGTAAATATTTTATTTTATAGTCAATAAATTTTATATTATAATTTGGTTTATGAATCATTATTACTATTTTAAATTTGTATGAAAAGAAATATAGATGTATTTCATGATGTATTTTATATTATCTCTGATTTTTATTTACTATATTGAATCAATTTTCAATAATATTATAAAATTTTATATAATTATTTCTCAACATTAAATTTTTTTGGTGCTGTAATGCTTTTTACTTATGAAACACCTAATTTATAAAATTCGAATTTGATTTCTTTTTTTTTAGAAACAAATAAAAATGTGGATTTAATATATTGATTGGTCTCCGTAACTCATTTTAAATTTTATTTGAATACACTTAATATACAATGTGTATTATGTTATATTTATATCTGGGTCATATGTGTATGTATGGTCAATAAAGTAATATAGAATATATAATTTTCAGAATAATTTATAAGTATTAATTTCAAATTCATTTTAAGTGGCAGAATATATAATATTATTATAATAATTGATAATCATTAACTTTACAATTTTCTCATATTTTCCGTCAAATATTATCTAGTGTGGAATTAAATCTTTTGAAAGTACAATATCTATATAAATTTTTCTACAATTTCAAAATATATATGTAATATCTATAAAAAAAATACAATATCTATAAACAAAATTCTACAGTTTCAAAATATATATGTAATATCTATTTCCCACACTTTTTAGTGATGTTTTTCTCTATTAATATGACTATATCAAAACATACTATTATTTTTTTGATAGATGTCTAATATCAATACTAAAATGAGAATGTTCATATTTATATATTGATTATATTATGCATATCATATAGTTGTATATTAATAATAACATCAATAGTTGAGAATATTATAGGCATACACTACAAGAAAACAGCAAGGATACTGAGGAAAAAAATCGTCGGAATTTCGTCGGAATAACGTTATTCCGACGACATACTGACGAAACAAGTCATCGGAAATAATTTCTCGGAATTTCTTCTTTCTTCGGAAATCCCTCGGAATTTTCCGACGATCCAAAAAATCGAATTTATATAGAAAAATCGTTTTGTAAAATACAAAAATCGAATTTATACACAAAAATCGAATTTATATACAAAATTCGATTTTATAAATACAAAAAAAATAAAAAAATTATAAAAAAATTCTAAATCAATTCAACAAAACAAATTAATCAACCAAATCACAATTCTAAACCTATTATACAACCAAATCACCCTAACAAAAATCTATCAAAACTAAACAAAAACCTGACAAATAGAACCTAAGAGAGTGGATAGGGTCCTTACATGATTTGTGTAAGAGAAGGGGGAGATCACCGGAGATATCGTCGGATTTCAGGGGGAAATCGCCGGAGAGAAGAGAGGAGTCGCGCAGAGGAAGAAGAGAGAAATGGGGAAGAAGAAGGGGCTCGTGGTTATAAAACCTAGTGTCCGTCGGAATTCCGTCGGAATTCTAATTTCAATTTTCGCGAAATATTTGCCCGGTAAAATGAAAATATTCCGAGGAAATACCGAGGAACTAGTGTTTGGGGTTTCAAAACATCAATTTTTTTTGCCGTATTTCATTTCTTATACAATTGTAATGCATACCATTGAGGATTCTTTGTATAGATGAGCATAAACCATGAAATAACAAATTTCAAAACTAATTGAAAGTATTCCCTTTACCGTTCATTAAAAGGTATAAGTGTTTCTCTTATGTTGTGGGATTTCGTTCATACAATCGGAAAAGTGTTAATTATACGGTAATGAACAAATCATAATGAACATAAGACACTTAATAAGGGTTATGTAGGTGTTATTCAAACCGCAAAACGTTGTTTTCGGTTTAAAAACCCTATTTCCTCGGATTATTCCGAGGGAATTCCGAGGAAACTCTTTTCTTCCTGAACTTAAAAAAAAGAACTTACCGATTCAACGATTTCGTTGATTCGAAACCGGGACAAGTTGGTCGATGCCGTCAAAGCGTCATCCTCGGTCTGAAGCTGAGACACTTCGTCTACCACCTGAGTTTGGACCAGGTCGACCACGTCCCTCACAAGACCGTCATCAAT
>NC_027756.1:47352547-47387723 GCF_000695525.1 Brassica oleracea var. oleracea | reverse complement strand
ATTAAAAATATTTTTAAATCCCAAATAATAGTTTTTAATCACAAAATTTTTGTATAGATATTAAAAATGTTTTGTAAAATCCAAAAAATCGAATTTATATACAAAAGAGATTTTGTAAAATCCAAAAAATTGATTTTTGTATATAAAATCGATTTTTGTATTCGCTAAGTCGTCCAACGTCTGTGAAAATGTCTGGAACCGTAACATGATATGTTGCCCGTTCGCCTCTATCATCATGCCGAGCAGGTCTTCTGTTTTTGGTCTGAACTTCTGCTGGAAAGTAGTACTCGGCAAAGTTTGAAGTTTCTTCATTGATCATCTGTGCGACTATAGAACCTTCCACCCTACTTAAATTTTTCACCATCTTCTTCAAATGGAACATATACCGCTCATACAGATACATCCATCTATACTGCACAGGACCACCAAGTTCCAATTCTCTTGCCAGGTGAATAACAAGATGCTCCATAACATCAAAAAATGAGGGAGGAAATATCTTCTCAAGGTTGCACTGAATCACGGCTATGTTAGTCTTCAAATTTTCAATACCTTCAAGAGTCACTGATCTCGTGCATAAATCGCGGAAGAAACCACTTATCCCTGCAATTGCTTCATGAACATTTTGTGGTAATAGTTCCTTGAAGGCGAACGGAAGGAGGCGCTGCATCATTACATGGCAATCGTGGTTTTTCAAGCCAGTAAACTTTCCTTCCTTTCTGTCGATACAGTTACGCAAATTTGATGCGTAACCGTCTGGAAATTCCACATCGTTTGAAATCCAATCAAAGAACGCATCTTTTCCCTCTGCATCAAGTCGGTATATGGGAAAAGGAGCCCTACCATTTTCATCAACATGAAGTTCTGAACGAGCACATATATCGACTAAATCCAGTCTTGACTTCAAATTATCCTTTGTTTTACCTTGAACATTAAGGATCGTGTTCATGAGATTGTCAAAAAAGTTCTTCTCAATATGCATGACATCTAAATTATGCCTTAGCAGATGATCCTCCCAGTATGGCAGATCCCAGAAAATACTTTTTTTGTGCCAGTTATGTAGTTCTCCAACAGCATCTACCGGAAAACGCTCATGTCCACCGACTTCTGGCGTCCTTTCTGCACCAAAATCTCTTAGTTGTATCTTCAAATCTTTCCCACAAATTTCCGGAGGTGGACTGTCAAACACCCTCTTGTTCTTCGTAAACAAATTCCTACTCCTACGATATGGATGATCAGGTGGTAGGAATCTCCTGTGACAGTCAAACCAACACGTTTTCCTTCCGTGTTTTAGTTGGAAAGCATCAGTGTTATCTTGACAATATGGACATGATATCCTTCCATGCGTTGTCCATCCAGACAACATATCATATGCTGGAAAATCACTTATTGTCCACATTAGTACTGTCCGCATTTGAAAGTTTTCTTTACACGAAACATCGTATGTTTCAGCACCTTGAGCCCATAGTTGTTGCAACTCATATATTAGTGGCTGAAGAAACACATCAAGTGATCTCTTAGGATGCTCTGGTCCGGGAACGAGAATCGAGAGAAACAAAAACTCTCGTCGCAAGCACAAGTTTGGGGGGAGGTTGTATGGTGTAAGAATGACGGGCCATAGAGAATATTGTCTTCCACTCTTGCCAAACGGACTGAAACCATCAGTACATAATCCAAGGTAGACATTTCTTCTTTCATACGCAAAGTCGGGATACTTTGATTGGAAATGCTTCCACGCTTTTGCATCTGAAGGATGTCTGATCTCACCATCTGTTGAGTGCTCCGCATGCCATCTCATTGGTTGCGCTGTGCGTTCAGACAGATACAACCTCTGCAACCTTTCCGTCAAAGGTAAATACCACATCCTTTTATATGGCACTGGAACTCTTCCACTCGTATCTTTATAATGAGGCTTTCCACAAAATTTGCATGTAACCCGCTGTTCATCCGCCCTCCAATAAATCATGCAGTTGTCGCTGCATACATCTATTACCTGATATGATAAACCAAGACCAGCTACGAGTTTCTGAACCTCGTAGTATGAACCAGGAGCTACATTATCCTCGGGTAGAATACCTTTTACAAAATCAGCAATCGCATCCACACAGTCTTCAGCCAAATTATAATCTGTTTTAATGCCCATCAATCTTGTAGCAGATGATAAAGCTGAATGAACATCTCTGCAACCTTCGTATAATGGTTGCTTTCCAGCATCCAACATATCATAAAATCTCCTAGCTTCTGCATTGGGTAAATCTTCCCCTCTAAAATGATCATTTACCATCTGCTCAGTACCTACACCATAATCTACATCCGTTCTAATTGGTTCTTCTAATCTAACCGCTGGCTGAGGTTCGCTAGTACTACCATGTTCATAATCAGTTTCCCCATGATGATACCAAATTTTGTAACTTCGTGTAAACCCACTCAAATATAGATGAGTCCAAACATTCCACTCTTTAATAACCTTTCTATTTTTACAATTAGAGCAAGGACATCTTAACTTACCTGTTTTTGCTTCCGGTTGTCGGTGAACTAACCCCATGAATTCGGTTATACCTCGTTGGTGTTTTTCCGTAAGCAATCTCGTGTTCGGATCCAAATGAGGTCGATCGATCCAAGAACGAAAATAATTTGAAGAAGACATATTTTTTATGAATCAAATTCGTGTGTAAATAGAGTAAGAGGGAGGATGAAGATATGGAGTGAATGAAGAGGAAGATGACTGCTTGTATTTATAGTTTAAATCCTGTCGACAGACCGAGGAAATTCCTACGGAATTCCGATGCCAACGGCTAGTTCGTCGGAATTTCCTCGGAATTTTGTAAAATCCCCCAACGGCTCTCCAACGGCTATAATATTTCCTCGGAATTCATCGGTTTTTTCCGAGGAACACATTTTTCCTCGGAATTTCCTCGGAATATTCCGACGGATTGATATTTCCTCGGAATTCCGTCGGTATATTCCGAGGAAACCAAATTTTGTGTTTCCTCGGAATTTCCTCGGAAATTCCTCGGGATATTCCGAGGATTTTATTTTCCATCGGAATGTCCGTCAGAATACCGCTGTTTTCTTGTAGTGATATATTAGTTATAAGTAATATCAACTTACGGTTTGAAGCATGTACTAATTTGTTTTGATGTTTTTCTTTTAAGCTAATCAATAAATTTCTAAATTGTCCAACATAAGTATATATTGTGAGATATGAGCATTAATAGGGGAAGTAAGGTTTAGTTAGTGCCGTGTTTTAGTTTTAGGAAATTTTAGGAAATTCTGGTATTTAATTAATTGGGAAAAATCGTGTATGATATTTCAAATATTTTCCAATAATTTTTAGTTAAATTTAAATGCAGTGGCATTAGCTTGTAAATATTTAATTCAAATTTGTATTCCTGTTTTAATAGATTAGATATAGACTATGATTAGTAGTACCGTGAAAGTGCACAACGACACAAGCAAATATATTAAATGTGGAAGAGTTGAATTAACTGTAAAATTTCAAACTCAGTGAATCAAAATCATGGTTTCGTGAGATTGATAAAGAAAAGAAGCATAAACTGAATTGCCAAACCAATCTATTCATTGATTTTACTTATGAACAATCAAATCAGATGTCAAAAACATTCGTCCAATTAATGTGAACTCTTCTCATGCTATCATGTTTCTTCTTACTAAAGATATCCTATACCATGTTTTTCTTTTTGGGAATGTAAAGACGAATGTGGAAATGATGAGGGTCCGCGAGAGTCTGCCTGAGCGTACGAAAACCCATAACATTGTCACATTGCAATATTTGCACCAGCCAATGTCATTGTCATAATATTTTGTATTCATAACTCTATTATTCCATAAATTTTCAACTTTTCTTATAATAATAGTAAGAAAAAGCTTCTTTATTTTGGTTCCCCCGGTTAAAGCGGGCGAGTTCTTGTATTTCCCTTCCACATCAGACCTATTCTTTGCATGTCTGACATCTCATTTTAACTTTTTTGTTTCTTTTCGTTTTCTAATTTTTTATTTCTTGGAAAAGAAAAAAAAATTCCTTCGTTCAGAAATATATAAATCAACCGAATGGTTAAAACTGGCGTGCGCATACACAAGGTCCCATGATTGGAGTGTTTTTTTTCCCCTTTATGATGAAAAATCCCTATTCTTGTGATGACGCAACACAAATTGATCGTCGGAGGATTCCTGACTTGAGACAACTAAATAAAGCTCACAATTCACGTTAAAAGCCCATATTGAAAATCTCAAAGCCCACCCAAGTAGGCACCATACGTACATAACTCAAGAGCCCAAAAACACGGCGAGGTAAATTCGGATCCAAACGCGGATTCGGGTCTACGGGCAATCAAATTCGGAAAGGGTAGGGCTGGGACTTTTAACCGGAACCGTTTACCCGAATCGGATCCGATCCGAAATAGACCGGTTTGGTTTGGGATATGACCATATTACCCGATGTGTCATTGCTTCTAATACATGTGGATATTGGGTCGGTTCCGGTTATTACCCGAAACCCGATCGGGTATCCATTTAAACCGAAATGGATAGCCTAAAACTCAGAATATTAGAAAATGTGTCATCACCACAACTCGAACCCGGGTTGGACAGGTAGAAAAGTGATTATGTTACCACCAGACCACTTCAAGTTATATGTATTCTTTTATATTGTAAATATATATAGTATTTCAATATTAATTTCTTTATAAAATTGACATTTTAAGGATTCAAAACCGGGTTGGCCACACTAAAAGTAGAGTACGTAACCACTGAACCACTTCAATTTACACGTAGATTATTTTATCTAGTAAATATGTTATGATTTACATAATAAATGGATATCCGAAACCGATCTGGAACCGGTGGTATCCTACCTGAAACCCAAACCGAAATCTACCAAATACCTATTGGGAAGAGAATTCATTTATCCGAAAAACCCGGACCCGAATGGATCTTATCCGAACCCGATCCGAATATCCGAAGTCCCAGGCCCAGGGGCGACGTCCACTTATTTGTTTCGCGAAAAAAACCCCGATACTTTTGCAGTTCTCAAAATAAGCCCAAATTATAGTTGGGGGAAAAATATGTAATTATTTAACTATTAAGGGACTATAATTGAGAAAGACTGAACCCTAATTTCCCAAAAAGAAAAATCTTATACACCAAATCGAAACCCAATCTCTGTGTCGGATCGATCAGAAAGAGAGAGAGAGAGCAAGTAAAGAGCGGATATCGATCGAAGATGGACGCCATGAGAAAGCAGCTCGATGTGCTCATGGGAGCCAACCGAAACGGCGACGTGACGGAGGTGAATCGCAAATACTACGACCGCGATGTTTGCCGTCTCTACCTCTCTGGTCTCTGCCCTCACGAGCTCTTCCAATTGACGGTGAGTCTATATTAGATCTTCGAGCTTTGTGGTACAACGAGTATCTGATTTTGCTAGCTGCTTGAGCTCTACAAGTATCTGTTAAGTACGTTTGCCACTTGAATTTGCTATTGTATAGCTCTTTTATGCATATTTGAATACTTCAAGCTTTAATATTTGTAAGTTAATCTGTGTTGACTCACTGATGTTAATCTTTTTCTTATCTGTGAATTTGCTAATGTGATTTTTTTTTGTTATGTATCAGAAAATGGATATGGGTCCTTGCCCAAAGGTGCACTCTTTGCAGCTCAGGAAAGAGTATCCTTTTTTCTAAAGAGACTTGAGTTCTCTTCTTCTTCTTCATATGCGCAAGTCTGGAGCCTTTTGGCTTTAGATGTAGACGAGTTTTTCATCGTGACTTGTATTTCTTTCATTTTTTTGCCTTAACTCTTGCTTAGATATAAAGAGGCAAAGGCAAAAGGTGTTGACAACTACGATAGGGAGTTGGAAGACGCGATAGACAGGCTTATTGTTGAGTGTGATAGGAAGATTGGTAGAGCTCTTAAGCGTCTTCAGGAAGAAGATGCAAAAGCTGCTATTGCAATTTCAGTTACCGAAGTTACTCAGGTGATGTTCTAAGTTTTAGTTCGTTGAGATCTTTTTGAGTTCTCTTTTTTTCTTTTTAACTCAGTCTTTCCTTGATCATTTCGTTGTTTTACTGCAGTCACCTGAAATTCTCGAACTATCAACGCAAATCAAAGAGAAGATGAAGGAAGCAGACCTTCATGGTAATATTATTATGTCTTTTTAAGCTACTTAAGTTTTAGCACACTTTTGGCTTCTTTTCTGCAAATCGATGTTCGGTGGTGTGATGCTCTTGTAATTCCACAGAGATAGTTATAAATGCTTGGTCAGATAATGCTTAGGTTCCTTATGACTAGAAGTTCACTGCAGCTCATGCGAATTGAACCTTTTGTGGTTTCCCTTTGTAGTCATTATAGTTGATCGGTGTGTCTGTAGACTTCTCCGCTATAACTAGAGTAGGCTATCAGCTTGGAAATGTCTCGGATATATGCTTGCTTCCATGAACAATGTAGTTGATTTTTTTTTATCAGGCCACATGATGCTTATTTACTCAGTTTAAGAACTAAATCTGCCAATCTCGGGTTTTAAGAGTTTAGCTGCTCAAGCGGGTATGATATATTTAGGTTTTTATCTTCTGGAAATAAGGCTGAATCTATGGTGTTACCTCTTCACTTTTTAAAATTGTTCCAAATTTGAATGTATCGATTTTTTTTTTTAATAATTTGCAGTGTCTTGGATGCCTAGCTTCTCCTGATGATTTTTTTTTTTGTGGTTGTATATGCTGCTTTAATCTTTAAAAATGATTTATGTCATATCACAGATCTTGAAGGAAAAACGGATATGAAGATTAGGGCTCTTGAGTTAGTTGAAGAGATGAGGACTAAGAGAGCTGATTTACAGGTCTGTGATCACGTGCTTTGCTATTTGTCGCGCTTGGTCATGTATTAACAGTCGAGTCCTTTGTTTTCTTTCCCTACAGGCTGTGCTGCTGTTGGAGGCCTTTAACAAAGATAGGGCAGCCTTGCCACAGCCCATTCCTGGTCAGCAGCCAGCTGCAGCATTGCCTCCGCCGGATCCTCGTACGCAAGAGATGATCAATGAGAAATTAAAGAAAGCTGAAGAGTTCGGTAAGGGGCTAACTTCTAACTTGCATCTTTTTCGCAATTTGGTAATTTTTGGTCTATAGTTCTTCAAGTGATCCATGCAGTGGTTCAATACTGCAGCCTCTCCGCCTTTTCTTTTATCTTCTTCTTATGATCTTTACATTCTAACTTTCTTTGCCAACATGTGAGTTTCTGTTGCTGATCGAAAAATTTACTTGGCCCGTTAATAATTGCTATGATATATGAATGTACAAAACTGAGCTTGGGAAACATTTGTTACATGCAATTTTGGGAGCCAGTATGTGGTTATATACCTAAATAAAAACGTCTGAACTTTTGAATGTTGGAAACAGCCAATATACAGATATAATATATATATGTTATTTCAGGCGAACAAGGAATGGTTGATGAGGCGCAGAAAGCACTGGAGGAGGCTGAAGCTCTTAAGAAGGTTTGTGTTTTTTTCCATAATTAGTTTTCTGTTTGGCACTTATCTTCGTGTTACGTCACACCGCATAGGGTGTTATGAAGTCTGTTGCCGCATGTATCTCTCTTTTGTCTTGTTTTGGGTAAATTGCTTGAATAAATCGACATGCTTTCTATTTCCCCCTACTTAAACTGTTTATTATTTCTCTTGTAAATTTTCAGCTGACTCCTAGACAAGAACCTGTGGTGGATTCAACCAAATACACTGCTGCAGATGTGCGCATTGTAAGTTGAAATCGCCAATTTTTATCTCCTTATCTTCGACATGATAAATTATCTAGATTCATTATTTGTAGGTATTCATTTCATAAAGTTCTTTAGCCGGATGACTGGTTAGACTGTTTAAGGGATATTTTTTTTTTTTTTTTTTTGTGAAAGCTTGCTCTCAAAACCTGTGATAGCCTCACTCTCTGTTACTTTTTGTTGTCTCAGACGGACCAGAAACTTCGTTTATGTGACATATGCGGAGCATTCTTGAGCGTCTATGACAGGTTAAGTTTGGTTACTTAAAAAATTTATGGTTAATGATTCCTTGGCATTTAAAGAAAAAGTTAGAAATAGATCTTGGGTTGCAAGTGGCTCATTATTTGACACCGACTGTTGTACCTCCTTTTCACCAGCAGGCTATTTGGGCCCAGTTTTACGAGGATTACTTTTGCAGCTAATGAATAATGTGCGTTCTTTCTTGATTTATTGTGCCTGTTAGAGAATAATAATAGAGCTTTAAACTATACTCTTTGGTCATCAATCTGTGATTTGCATTTGGCAATGTCAAAAATCTTTTGTACTGCCTTTAGTGATCGTCGGTTAGCTGATCATTTTGGAGGGAAGCTTCATTTGGGTTACATGCTGATCCGTGATAAACTAGCAGAGCTTCAGGTAAAATACAATACAATTTCTCTACTGTGGCTGTGGGTTTCTCAATGTAGACTGTTTAGTTATATCCCTCTTTGTCTTCTTCAGGAGGAAAAGAACAAAGTTCACAAGGAACGGGTCGAAGAGAGGAGGTTAAACTTTCTTAAGCTTTTCAATTTACTTCAATAAATGCCCAACATGTTTACTGAAAACTTACTAATCACAGATCAAAGGAGAGGAGCAGAGAGCGAGAATCAAGTAGAGACAGAGACAGAGGAGGTAGCCGTGACCGTGGAAGAGATATAGACCGTAGAAGTAGAGATCGCGACAGGCACCATGACCACCGTGAACATGACAGAAACTATAATCAGTCACGTGGCTATGACTCAAGAAGCCGGCGCAGCTCGAGGTCCCGGTCTAGGGAAAGAACGAGGGATTATGATCGCCGCAGGTAACTTTGATTCACAAAACAGATACATTATTTTCTGTAATTCTTTGGGATGCATCTAAACTTGTTTGTTTAAATCATGTTACAGACGTCATGACCGCTACTAAGACGCTGTCAGAGAAGGTTGCAAGCAAGTTTGAGATGTTTTCAAAGATGCGTTTAGGATCACCAATCTGGAGTTACAAACACTTGTTTTCGTATGTGTTAAAAGATATTCGAGATTGTAAGTTGCTAAGTTTGTAAGAGGAGTTTCGTTGGATTTCTTCGAACTTTTAATATGTTGTTGACATTAAAGACTTGCGGTAGAAAAGACCTGTGGTGATTACATGGCTCTCTCAGATATTACTTATATCTTCTTAAAAATTGCCATAAAACTGATTAGTATTTGTTGGGCAAAGTGGTTTATTCTACTTCTGCTGGTTACCACAGATTGGTAACTATAACGAATCATTGTCAAAATCAGGCAGGAAATATGCTAGACACAAGTAGCTTAGAATCATGAACTGTCCGACCGACACAAGTGGCTTAGAATCCACGAGCGATTTTAATGTTTTAGTATAAAGTTTGATATATAACTCCTATAAACTATACAGAATAAATAGCATGGGTTGATTCAACGTCAACTCAGCGTACTATGTACTTCTCTCGGTTTTCTGCGTATAACTTGTTTTTTTGTAAAGTTCTCAAGAATTATTGACGTTTAGATAGATCAAGTTAAAAATATAAGAGGATGATTATTGGAGGTTTTTAGAGTGGGTTTCTTAGCGGAATATAAGAATCTGTCTCTTAACTTTTAACTAAAAAAGTTAAGAACCAGCTCTTAAAACTCTTATTTAAGAACACGTTTTTAATCTTTTTGGTTAAAAGTTAAGAGACAGATTTTTATATTTCGTTAAGAACTTCACGCTAAGAACCCCCAATAATCATGCTCTAAAAAAAGAGACTTGCATATATACCGGCAGTAAGTTTACCCGGGGAAAACTAATAGTGTTTTCAAATTTAATCATTTCATTTTTCTCATCTTATTGTCTCAAATTGGTATATTAGTTGAAATTCAATGTCTTTTATATATTAATTGAAAAACATTACAACTTCTTTTTGTAAACACATGTCATCACTAAGATGATTCTTAGAATCATTAGAGAAGTAGGTTGGTCCATCTGATTATATAATATATTTTTTATTAAACTAACCATAAATTTATTATTAATAGTCTTTATTATTTATTTAAATAAAAGTTACAGAATTGCCTAATGTGGTTAAAGTATGTATGACAATTAATGATTTTAAATAATAAAGATTTGATAAAAAATTAGTGTATCTTATAGCATATTTGTTTAATTTTAAACTATTAAAAGAAATTAAACAAACACAATAACCATATAATAAAAATTTAGGATTTTGTGTATATGTTATATTTTGAATTTTTTAAAATGACTATAAATTACCAAAACTGTTAAAAGTCTCACATTCAAATTTTGTGATCCATGGTTTAAAATTTTTGTTATGACAAAATACAAATGATTATAAAATCATATAAGTAAAAAGTCTAATTTAATTAATTATTAAAATTAATATATATATATATATATATATATATATATATATCGTTTTAAATTAAACTATAAACCACATAAAATTCATAAATATTTTAGTTTCAAAATTTATTTTGAACAATATTTTTGATACAGCTTTGAACGAACAACAAAAATTTTGTTATCAGTAATTTAAAGTTTTTGCAATTAAAGATACAAATGATCCAAAAAACCATATGCGTAGAAAACATCATTTAATAGACATTAATATTAAAAATATACTATATATGTTAATATCATTTAAATTTAATTACATATCTTATCAAATAGAAAAAAATTATTATTTGGATTAATAAAATTGATTTATATGTTCGCACCAATTCAATTATATATATAATAGTTACTGACTTTTTAATTATTCAATATATATTCATTATTTTATAATATGTAAAAATATATATAATATAAAATAATTTTTATATATAACGTTCAGCGCAGATCTTAACCTAGTTAGTCTTAATCAGCAGAACAACCTAATACTCACGCAAACATCTTTCACAAAATATATCTCGATATAATTGATTATTGGTTTTATCTATATATGTAAAGAAAATATGGCCTGAACTTACATATATTCATTTGTAGAAAAAGTGAAGGCCAAATATCATTGGTAACTCAACATCACACTGTATCACAAAGCATCTAAAGTTCTAGCATTGTTGAATGATTTTATTCAAACAATAAGTAACGATCATCGCTCATTTCAGTTTTTGATTAAAGCATCTTATAATAGTATTATTTTTTAGCAAAAAAAAAATAATCTTATAATAGTATTATATATAGTTTAATGGTTTCTGATAAAGGAATCTTAGAGCATTAGCAGTGGAGGTTTCTCACACAGCTTCTTCCCACAAAAATAACAAAGAAAAATCAAAAAGGAAAAGAGAGATGATAGAAATAACAGAGACGTCTCGCTAGGAAGAAGCGTTTGAGTTTTGGGAAGAAACTGTTAATCTATAGATATTAGTCCATCTTCTTTTATTTTTAAAATTTATTTCTGTTATTCCATAATATTAATATAATATTGATGAGATACTCTTGCTAGAAAATCTACCAGTAATGATGCTCTTATTGACAATTATTGAGACTTTATTTTAAATTACATAAAAATGGATGACAAAGCCATAATCTTTGAATCGAAACGAAAGCAAAGGCCAATAAAAAAAGGAACTTTGTTTAATAAGGCCAATAAAAGAGCTTTTCGCACATCATTTCCTCACTACAATACAGATTACTAATGTTTTAGTTTTATAAAATTCGAGTTCTGATTAAAGACTACGTTGCAGAACTATTTCATCTCTTGTAGAAGAAAAATGATACAAAATCCATGAAAATGCATGCACGAACAAAATAATTGCTAAAATAAGATGTACCTTTTTTCCTTTTTTTATCATCGATCTATTATTGTTTTTTTTTTCACTTCTGTTCCTAATACACCTTTTCTTCTACAACATTCTCGTGGAAAATAGTTATAAAATAGACCACTAAAAGAATCAAGAAAGCCTATATATACATGGAATCTTGTATGCATGTCACGTAACTCTCTTCTCTTCTCTATTAAGAAAGGCTATTTCTTCTTCTCTCCTTATATATACCCACACACACACTCATACACATATACATATATTAACATTTACATACACATAAAAATATATTGAAACCCATTTGATCTTATAGTAAATACATAATTTATTTGGTGAAGCTAGAAGAATGGGTGCATTTGATTATATATCTAGCTTTTGTTCATATACATACTCTAATGCCAAAACCAAGCGTAAGCCATTGCAGGTTTGTTCTCCTCACTCTTTATCTTTCATTATTTGTTTTAGAGTCTTATCTATATACATATATATGATATATATTAATTCTAATTGATTTGGTTAACTTCAAAATGCTAATACGTTTCGTGTACAGTAAATTCAAATGTCTTAGAACGTGACCATGTATTTTTATCCGTGTCGTCTTCTTAAACATGTTTCTTCAAAACTTCATCAACTTTTCGCTGTATGTTATATCGCTACATCATTATTCATAGGCGATATACATGATGAATTAACAGATATAGATAATATTAAACAAAAAACTAACTACTGATATGCTTCAGTTGCCTCTTTCAAAAAAAAAAAAAAAGAGATGCTTCAATAGCCAGATTACTGCTGAACTATATGACATGAACAAGCTTCGAAAATTAGTTTGAAATCTATGACTACAGGTTAAATAGTATTTATAATTTTATATTAATAGAATAATGGTAATGAATGTTTTTTCTTGTATAGACAGTGGAAATCAAGGTCAAAATGGACTGTGACGGCTGTGAAAGAAGACTTAGAAACGTGGTTCGTCGCATGAAAGGTTCTCTTTCTCATCACTCCCACAGTATTTGAATAAAAACTTTCGCCAATCTCTCTTTTTTCTTTATTCTAGCTGCTTTAATTTCTCTTTTTAAGATTCTTATTCTACCTTAAAATTACATTTTCATGACTGGCCTAAATATATATATATATATATATCTATAACTACTAATCATTTGCTCAGATTTTTGGTCTCAAATGATTAATTATTGTTCAAAAAGTTCGGAATGTTTTTTTATTTATAAAAGATGTTTATACTATCATTTTGTTAAAAGTTTTTACTAATTTTGTAAGTTATTTTTAAACATAAAAATTCTAATAACTTTTAAAACTTAAAAGTAAGATTCATCTATCAAAATTTAGAAAAATAAATTCTACTAAATTTAATTGTTAGGTTTGTTCATCTTAGTTTTTGTTCAAAGCACATATCGTTTAAGAGTTGAGACAATTGGTTACTTATTTTTCATGTTTTGAACCGACTGGTATAGGCGTGAAAACGGTGGAGGTGAACCGGAAACAGAGCCGGCTAACGGTGAACGGTCACGTGGACCCAAACAAGGTGTTGAAGAGAGTGAAGAGCACAGGGAAGAAGGCAGAGTTTTGGCCTTACATACCTCAGCATATGGTCTATTACCCTTTCGCGCCTGGCATGTACGACAAACGTGCTCCTGCAGGCCACATCCGCAACCCTACACAAGCGTTTCCAGCCGCAAACGCACCTGGTGAAAACTACGTTTCCCTCTTCAGCGACGACAACGTCCACGCCGCTTGTTCTATCATGTGAAATATGTAAGAAGCAGAATATAATATATAATCTATATTTTCTTCTTTGTGTACACATCTACTTTTGCAAGTTGCAACTATTCTCATAATACAGAAAAGGTCATGTATAATCTATGTAATAAATTATAGAGACAATATTTTCACATATGGACTAAGATGGTCTATGTTCACTTTTGTATGTTTAGAACGTTAGAACATGGTAAACCAAATGTGGCAAAGTGGTATTATGATATATCTATTATGGATGACCTAGCTCTAAACCAGAAGCTTAATACTTTTCACGTCTGCAAAATATCTTTATGCTTTACTCAAAGAGAATATATGTGGCAAAGTGGTATTATGAAATATCTATTATGGATGACCTAGCTCTAAACCAGAAGCTTAATACTTTTCACGTCTGCAAAATATCTTTATGCTTTACTCAAAGAGAATATATTTTTGTTTGTTTTGGTGGAGTGATCTTCCATGAAGTCAAAACAATAACCATAAGGCTAAATGGAATCTTAAGAGGTGAATATTGGTAGCATAATGGAACAATTAAGCAGTAAATGTTGGTGAATTTGTCTAATTTCTGTTGGACTAGAATGGTAACTTTGACAATTGTATAATTTTATAAATAAACAAAGAGGAATATTAGGAAGAGACCCAAAAATCAGCATCTTGTGATTTGTTAAGCAAATTGCTTTGTATTTTGTTTTAGAATATAAGCTTCAAAAGGCAAGAGAGTGTCAACATTACAAGTTCCAACTTTTGAACACCAAAAAGAAAGAAAAAAAAACTTTTGAAGATCAAAAGCTCATAAAGCTGTATTCTTCCCCTCCCCCTCAAAAAAAAAAAGTCCAAAGGGACCAAAGCATCTCTAGCTTTTCCTTCAAAGCTTCTTTCTTTAGAAGAAGGAATACTAAAAAGTCCAGAATCACTCTAAAGGAAAGCTGCTTAATCACGGTACCCGATTATTTACATGATTGGCATCAAGATGAAACAGTCATAAGACTCTTACAGTTGTATGATACATTTTGGATCAACACAATTACAGGAAATAGATTTGGTACTTGAATCATTAAGAAGGAACCTGTCAATATGAGCTTTCCTTCTTCTGGACTGTGCCTTCTGCCACTTCTTCCTGGGCACTAGTTTACTCTCAGGCTTCAACTTAATCTCAGGCGTGAATTTGAAGTTTGGATCTCTCATGCGAGTCTGCATATCCTTAAAGAACTGCATGTTCAGTCAGCTCCGAGATTGTCCTGTACTTTGGTTTCTCTTTAAACTCAAACAACTTGTCTAAGTACTTATCAGATGCTTCGTTTGGGTGTGGATCTGTTGGAATATCGTCGTCATCATCTCCAGTCCATAAAGTTTTCTCCTCATCGGTTCCGGACCAAACACTGTATAATTCGTCACTGTCATCTGCATCAATTAGACTGGAGTTGTCTAGCTTTCTTAACCTCTTTCTCAAGCCGGTTTCTTCCACTTTCTTGTTGAGTATTAGCATTGTATTCGTCTTCACTTCCTGACCATAGAGTATCATCATCATCATTCTCCATTTCTTTCTCCCAGGCTTTTTTTAAAGTCATCATCACCTGGCTTCACATTATCAAATAGGTTGTAGTCTTCACGTCTTTCATTTGCATATGATCGAGTTCCTGCAAGACAAGTAAATATAGAGCCATGAACATCACTAATAACCAACTCAACCTATAAGCAATCCATTGCGTTGTCAAAAAAAAAAAAAAAAAAAAAAAAGAAGATGCAATCCATTGATGTAAAAATGAATGAAGAAATTACAAGGAATCCTAGATCAAGACCGTGAGTCTTGTCAACTAATGTATATGTCTTAAATCAAATCTTTTGGCTGTAGTTCCAAAACAAACAACTAGTCAGAGAATGTTTTGTGCAATCGTTCTTTAGGGATGAATGATTATGCTACGAATTTGATCACTCCATTACTTAAGGAGCAACACAAAAACTTAATGAATCAAACAAATAGTGTTATACCATTTTTCTCATGTTATGACACATGTAGCTTCCTACCACAGTTTCATTATCACTCTCCAACACAAAAAAAAAAATTCGAAACTTTCAAAAGAGCCGTGAACAAATATAAGTTCTCTCTGCGGCATTTCCACGAACATGTTGTCTGCTATTACATCTGAAGACACAAAGTGAGTCCGAGAGCGCGTGATGAAACCTTGTAAGTTCTGCAAACAAAAATCCGTCAGCTTCGAACTCGTTTAGGCTTTAACTGAGTTTGAAATTGAAATCGCTCTATGGAAATGGAATTACAGATAGACTGATCCAATCGCAGAACCAACCTTTTGGCTACGATCATAGAGAACAGAGGAGAGAGACTATTCGCAGCAAGAACATCTTCTTCTCTCCTCAATAGCCCTTTTAAGCGATGGCTATGATGCTGAAATATTATTACAACAGTAACGGATTCTCCCGCGCTAGCTCTCTCAGTTTTTTTTATACAATTTCTTGTAATGATATGGCAATGGGCTTTGATTAAAGAATTAATGTTCTGTGATGTAGCGACACTTGTCCTTATCATATAAAATTTATACTAATATCTCATTTGAGTCCATTACAATATTTTATTTGCTTTCACGTACGTGTGTATACAAATACAAACATAAATGTAAATCTTTAGTTGGGTTATACATATCAGAAACTAATCCAGACTTGGATTCGGAACTTTTATTACAGATTAAAAAGGAGGAAAAACATTAGTTAACAACCAAAGACATTAGACATACATAGTAGTAGTATAATGACGAAGACAAAGTTAAATGGGAATAGATCTTGAGACTTTAGGATAAACCACAGTGGCTGGATGTCCCATTATACGCCGACCCTTGCTATGTTTAAAGATATAAACCACCGCACCAACTGGCCATTCGATAACTCCGGTCACCAGAAAAGCCACGAACCCTAGCGTCGGTCCCACCACTTTGCACCTACACGGGTTTTGTCTCGTCCCGCACTGAACACACGAAGGAAACGCCATTACTTTACTTATTTTTGCAGATTCAAAGAAAGAGTGGGAGAATGATTGTGATTTGTTGAAAGAGTAAAACTAGAGGAGGATATCTTTATATAGACGAATGATATTGTATGATTAATTTATTTCTTTTCTTTCCACGTAGGGTCTGTTTGTTATAATTTTGAATTATATAGCAGATATTATAATTTTAGGTCGGCTGCTCATTATTTATTATCTCAATTTTGAAAAATTTAAAGAGGTGTCGAGATTATAGACACGTGTCGTGTCAAGCACAAAGGTGACTAAACATGTGGCTTGAAACTCTTGGAACTGAGCTATGAAACTCTCTTACGTTACGCTTTTTATTCGTTTCCCCGACTTATATTATCATATATCATATCGACTGTCCACGTGAGACGACTAAGATTTTTCTCTTTCAAGTTTATGCTGAGTAATCTTCGTATGGTATTGTTAATAACTTATTATCAGAACACAATAGGTTTAGTTATATGAAGATTGCTAACTGAAAAACTTCTCTCTCTTCTCTGTTCCCTCACTGACATCTTTCATGGAGATATAGATGAAATGAAGCTTTTCTTTTTCGCCGGTTTGTTTTTGGTATCTTTCAACCGGTTTTAGATTCTCCGACCGGGTCTCTGTTTCCGGAGACGCATCTTTTCTTGGTGGTTTGCCGACTCTGTTTCCAGCGTTCTCCTTTCGTCTCTGCGTCACTCTTCTGACTTTTCTTCGTCAGAGTTCTCCCAATTTCTTTAATCAGTGTTTTTCACAGCTTCATCGCTCAACCGTCTCTCCTCTCTCGCCTCTGATCGATCCCTTTTCTCTTGATTAGGGTTGATTCATCTTCAGATTTATTTTCATCTTTAAAGATGTCTGATTAATGAAGGAAAATCAGAAGCTGTAGGTTGGATTGAAGATCATTGATTCCAGTTTTGAAGTGTTGATTCGGTATGCGACTAGGTTCGTTGAAAAGATGGCTCTGTGTGAGCGATACTTCATCATCGGCCGCTGTTGACGGCAGATTCTCTCGTATCACCTCGTTTTCTCCTGAGGAAGCAAGCTGCCCCTCGGCCTGACGCGTTTTCATTGATCGCCGGGAGATCGAACACGTGGTGGTGTTGCCATCTTGCATTTCTTCTACGGTTTTCCTCTTTGGACTTACGGTTGTAAAGTGTTGGTTTTTTTTCTTAGACTTTTATGTTTTATAGTTTGTTGGGCTTTGTCCATTTAGGACTTTGACCCATTAATAAATTTCAGTTGACAAAAAAAAGATTTAGTAATATGTTATACCTAAAAACAAAGCATATATATGTATATCCATGTAACCTATTATCATTTTCTTATCTACATATTTGAGAATCATAATTTTCTTAGAATAATACCAGCACTGGAGCCGGTCCGGAAATGTTTTAATAGAGCACTTACACTGTTTCTAGAGCCACCGCCATCTCTTTGCATGTCATTCTTTCCATGCAAAGAGATGGCGCACGTGTACCTAATGAATCGTCTCCTCCATGCAGGACCCATAATATTCCCCTCGACGTTTCATCTTCCTTTAGCAATATAAGGACGAGGAGCATGCCCTCTACTGCTCCAAAGGCAACCCCATAGGAGGCCACTCTGAGCTAACTTTTCTTCTCTCGAGTACTTGGCATTTAACACACTGTCTAAAGTTGAAAGCTTTTTGCATATAATGTTAAATACTTTTAAAACTTCAATTTATCAGTTTCTGGTATAATATAGTTTTTTCTTCTTTTGAAACACTGGTATAATATAGATAGAGAAAAAAAATCTGAATAGACTGAAGATATAAACTGATCATTTAAGATTTAATTTGGTTTTTGTACAAACTATTTGTTAATCCTGAGTATTGTAAAACCCTAACTAGCAACTTGAATATATATTTTTTAAGAAAGACTACGTCACACATATTATCTATGCGAAGTGATTTTTCGCATTCAGACTCTCACGGTAAAAATTAAAGCGGTTGAAGTCATTGTTGCTTTAATGAATTTTTATATATAATTTATTATATATTTTAAAACGAATTTTATGTTATATTAGATCAATATTTTTTCAAATAAGTTAATCCTTATATATATTGTGTTATCATCTAGATATAATGTTTTTTACTATAAAAGTTAAAAATTAAGATATAAATAATTTATAGAGGAGATCCACTAAAAAAAAGCAAATTTGTTTTTATTAATATTTGATTATAAATTATTTATATCTTAATAACACTTCTATGTCGGTGATTATTTTGCTTAATGATTAAATTAGAGTTACATTGTTTTCCTCAGCTTCTTTAGCTATTCAAAGTTTGGCTGAAAGAGTAGAAAGATGCTCGAGCAACAGTCCGATTTCTTTATCAGTTTCTGTCGAAGCTAATGAAACACCAAAACGGTGATAACTACGATACCCTCTTTTATCTGGTACCGGAAAACAGCTACATTAGCAGAGTAGAATGGGTGAATCTATACATTTAAAATTAATAGCTTAATGTAATATTTTAAATTATATTAAGTTGTGTCCTGATTTAGAGAAAAATATAGTCGTATATATAATAATAATTAATTTTTTATAATGTCCATATATACTTTATAAATAATTATGCTTTGAAAATTAGATGAATTATATATTTAACGGAGCATGTGAGAACATTAATTTTAAAACCATTTTTTCATTTACGTCAAATAATATAGTGAAGAAAATAATGTTATGATTGAAAAGAATTCTACTATGGGTTTTTGGTTCATTGATTGTATGATTTGTATTATTATTTATAGAGAGAAATAAATATCGGCAAAAATTAGGAAAACAATAGCAAAAATTTAATAAAAATAACAAAATGATAACGAGAAAAACAAAAAGATGTCGAAGAAGATGCATAATATGTGTCGGACAAGTTAATGTGATAATTATATATATAATTTGGCAAGCATTTATTGTTACTAAATATTCATCGGTTATTTTCCATCAAATTTATGGAAACTTTACGATTGAAAATTAATCTGCAACAAAATTAAGGGAGTTTATTGCGAGGCGGATTTCTAAATATTTTTTAAATTTTCAGAATCCTTTGTTATTGGTTAGCGGATTCTTAAATTCTTAGTAAAATTCATTGTTATTGATTAGTAGATATTTAGATCTGCATATTTTTTTCTTTCTAATTCTATTATACAATCTATTTTATTTGAAGATGGATTCTCTACATTTTTACTCATGTACCAAAACGTTCAAAATATCAGTGACATACATGAGATTCTCATAATTCATGGTTAAAAAATGCATATGCATTCAAACAAAACAAGAAATATGGGGATGTGGAAACAAACTATCAAAGATTAAATAAGGTAATAGATAAGACAATACAATGATTATAAAGAGATTTAAAAAATATTTTTTATTCACTGATTATGTGTTTATTAATCATTTGATCAAAATCATAAATATTATTGAATTATCACTAAATTTCATGCTACTAAAACAATATTGAGATTTTAGATTTTCAAACTATTCGAAGTTAAATATATTTTTTAATGTTTTTAATTATTATTAAAAATTTCTGACATTGTATACACAATATATATTTTTATGCAATATTTATACGAATTTGCAGGCAAACCACCTAGTTTCTGGTAAAGTTAGTTTAAATTCGGACTGTTTGCTTTCAATTGTTTTGTTTAGTGTTATTCCTCCAGAAGTTCCTAACTAAAAGCATACCTCAAAACTTTTTTTGTCAGATAAGTGTTTATATAATTTGATAATAATTTATTCCTCGACAAAAGAAAAACGAAGAAACTTGAACATCATAAAGATACAAACACATTATGGCTGATGCGTCAGAGAAAGCCGAGCACGACCATATTTCAAGAAATATTTGATGCTAACGCTGATGGTAAAATCTCAGCAGCTGAACTCGAAGAAGCTCTCAAGAAACTTGGTTCAGTGACTCATGATGACGTGAATCGTATGATGACTGAAATTGATACTGATGGTGATGGAAACATATCGTATCAAGAATTCATCGATTTTATTACTTGGATAGCAATGCATGGAAGGCTCTCAAGTCTCAACAGAGGATAGGATGAGGAGATGCATCATGTGTGTGTTGTCAGGAACCGCTGGAGACTTTGCATCACGTGTTCTTTGATTGTTCTTATACAAAACAAATTTGAGAGGCACTTATGAGATGTAATGGAAGATCAGTACACAGCTGACTGGGAAGGAAACTAAGGTTAATGACGAGAAAATCAAACTGGAGTAAATTTCAGATCTTCATTATAAGATATATTTTTCAGTCGACAGTCCACACTGTCTGAGAGAAACATGAGAAGGCATGGTGAGATTTCAAGTCCAGCCACTCTCTTGGTAAAACGGATTGATAAAAATATGAGAAACAAGTTCAGTATACTGCAGAGGAAAGGAGAAAAAGCTTTAGAAAGAGGGGTGGCTTTCTGATTTAGTACTAGACATGGGTAGAAGGAAGCTTAAGAGATGAATTCTAGATAGCAGTTTAAGAGATGAAAAATTGAGTTACTTGGAAATTTCTTTCAACTATATGTAACATTTGATGTAAAAAACAGTCTTTTTTATTTTGAATTAATTTTAACATTCAGTAAAATAAAAAAAATCACCGATTTTGCAAGTGCCAATCGTGGAGCTACGAAGGATGTTGCCAAATTTTTCTAAAATAGTACTTGTCATTGTCTTTTGTTTGAGAATGTCTCATACCTTTTCAATATGAGATATTTGGTTCTAAGCATTGTCAAAAAAAAAATTGTTACTCTTACTCCTTTTTGTAAGTGAATTTATTTTATATCCTACAAATTCAATGTGATCATTGCGATGTGAGGTGAATGCTAAAATGTTTCTTTTTCTTCTTCGAAGTTTCTTTAATTTTTTTTTTGATGTTTTTGGTGTGAACCCAAATGCTTTCTAGGCCCAAGGACTAATCACCAATCCAGATTTTCTTACCATTTAAGACGTCTACGGGTGGCAAAGAGAAATCGAACCCAGTACGGAAGCTCCGATTTCTTTAATTTAACTCAAAGTCGAGGTACTTCAAGCGAATCCAAGATCAGAATATCAGCCTCACACATTATAACACATGACATGGAGAAGAGCTTGAGGCACTTGCAAGAACGTGCGTCTCTAGTGACCCTTCCAAGTAAAACATATATTATTCTATCTGTCTTTTACTTGTTGTTAAATTTACATAATAATTAATAAACCATCATTTTGGTGTTCATGTTAAGAGTTTAAGATATTGATCCATGGAAAAAAAGCACTGATAGATGATTCGGGTGCCTGGTTCAAGAACGAGTTAGTTCTCCTGGTGAGTCCGACCTAGTGATCCTCTGACAAGTAAACATGATTAAAAATTAGTGGCATGCATTAATAATAAATCTTTTTATGAACATATATTTAACAAAAAAAAGAAATAATAAGCCACCGTCTATTAACTGTTTTTTTTTTTGCTCCAGTAATTGAAGATATTGTTTTGTAGGGGACAAATTCAAGATATGTTTGTAGTTTCTATTTTACACATTTCTAAGCAAAAAAACGGTTCACCCCATCTGATCAAAAGCTGACAATTCAGACATCAAAACCGAAAAGTAGAGGCTGGACTCCGGCTTTTCAGTAAACTCAAGACTCAAGAGAGATTAGCTACTTCATCTCCCCTAAACGTTTGTAGCCTCTATTAAATAACCGAGTCGCTCCAAAGTCCTTTGCATGCGTTACCACATCTTTGAGGAGGTGCAATATCCCATTAAATAACGTCAATTCTTCATTTTATTATTGAAGAAAAACACTAGCTCGTGCTTACATACACACATCACATTTTCCTCGTTCTCGAATCTCGACGACAACTGGGCCCAATGGTATTAAAAAGTACGGAAAATGCGGGAGAAAATTATGGGCGAAATAGTCATCGAACGAAACTAGTGGGGTAAGTCACAGTAAAACAAGAAAATAAAGGTTACAAATTGCAATTTTATTTCCTTATATTTTAAGAAAAACGTTTTTTTTTCCTGACGTATGTCGTAATCTTCTACCGCCGCCGCTCCGCCGTGACGTCGCTGACTTTCCACGCCGAAGCAGCAATAAGCGGTTTCGTCTGCCACGCAAGCATTAGACTTCCGTCATTCTCGTCGACCCTATACCCATCTCCGCCGCCGGATAGCGCCAGCAACAAACTCGCTTGCTTAAACGCGTCTGATCCGAGACTAACCGGGTCAAACCCGGCGGATCCCAACCGCTTCCGCCACTGATCCAGCGTCTCGTGCCGCTCGATCCGATCGGTTCCTTCAGCAGCCACCACGTTCAGGATCTGCCTCCCTAAGTAAACCTCCGACATTACTCGGTCTTGACTCGGTATTATAACTCCGTCCTCTAGCGAATCAAACAAGCTAGAGTAATAGTGAAGCGCCTCGTTAAACCGTTCCAAGAAAACGACGCCGTTGTGGTTCGCTTCTTGTTCCACCACCGTTACAATGCTCGGTTTAACCGCCTTAACCGTCGCTAACAGCTTTTCGATCGAACCGGGTCGAGCTAAAAGCGGATGGAGCTCGAAAACCGAATTAACCACCAGAGTCTCCGATTCCGGTCTGGTCTCGAACATTTCCGGTTCGAGATCGGTTAAACTCTCAACGGTAAGACCTTTGAATTCGAATTCAACGCCGATGGCTTGAGCCAGCTGAGCTAGCTTCCAACCTAACTGCTGAATCCCATCTCCCTCCGACGGACCTCCAACGCCGGTGAGACGGAACGACGGAGATCCTCCGGGACGGAGAGCCATAGCTTGCATTAACGCCGGCCACTGCATCCCTTGGTTTATCCCGAGATCGATTACGTGTACGCCACGCGCCGTCGCGACTGCCTCTAGAATCGCCTGGTTGGCCGTGAAATGCGCGAACTTCAGGTAAGGGCAGGACTCGTAGAAGTGCATCTGGAGAATCTCTTCGAAAGAAGGATCAACGGCGGGGGAGGAAGGGCGGATCCGGTAGATCCGACGAGCGAGCGCTTCGGCGAAGTAGGTGGCGACTTTCCCCATCGCTCCCGCCTGAGAAGCCGCGAGTGATCCCACGCGTTTCACGAGAGCGTCGGCGAGGATCAGATTCTCCTGCTGGACCGCCTCGGCGCACGCCACCAGCGCCTGGACGAGTCTGACACCGGTCTCCTGCGAGTCAACGCCGAGCATTACCACGGGTCGAGTTGACTCGCTTGAGTCACACCAGGGACCGAGTCTGATCCTCTTGCTGTTGTTTTCGCTGTTGGTGCTGGAACACTCGTTGTCATCTGAGAATGGTGTTAGATTGCACATCCGGGTCGGGTCAAGATCCAGAGAAGGCGGGTAGTAGTTAAGCTCCGAGAGCATGGTCTCGGCCCAGCTGGAGAGATCAGATGGATTGTAATGAACGGTGTCGTTTAATGCATTAGA
Organism: Brassica oleracea var. oleracea; assembly: GCF_000695525.1. Classification (NCBI taxonomy): domain Eukaryota; kingdom Viridiplantae; phylum Streptophyta; class Magnoliopsida; order Brassicales; family Brassicaceae; genus Brassica; species Brassica oleracea. The sequence goes on along the minus strand of NC_027756.1, from coordinate 47,363,704 downwards.
GCCAAGAACATCATCGTTGGAAAGAACCACTTCAAGCTGCTCAAGCTTCTGTGCAACATCCGCCATGTCGGAAGATCGAACCTTGTACCCTAAAGCAGATAGAAACTCGTCCATGTTATTATCGTCTTCTAGCTTCTTACCCATTGAATGAGCTTCTTCTACAGAAGTTTCTTGATGGCTTCTCTTCATAATCAAGAATGGTTTTTTTTTTTTTTTTGCTTTGGTCGGTTGATGTGTGGTTATGGTATGGGAGTGAAATTATTGGTGTTAGAATTAGTAGACAAAAGTGTGGAAACAAAGGAGAATCAGAGGAGAAGAATTTAAACACGAGAGAGGAAGAGAGAGAGGTCCAATAAGGGGCAGTGAGGGACCTGGAGAGTGTGCAAGTAAAGAGATAAGGCCATTATACTTAGCCATGTGTTTTCTCTTCTTATTTCTTTCATAATTCCGAGATATATATTTTTATAATATAACTATTATTATCATCATCTCTTTATGCTTTTTGAATTTCTGATCCAAGTTACAAAAAATTCGTCGCTCGATGCTCTATTCTTATGATTATCTTTTTGTTTAATGGTCCAATGGACTGTCATTGTCTATTAAACTATTTTTACTTCCTACTAGATGTTGAATTTAGAGTTTCCAAAAATATTAAAATTAGTGCACAGCGAGATATTTATTTAATTATTATCTCAATAAACAGTACTCGAAATTGAAATATGCTGATTAGTCCACAGCTGAAGAAATTGAGCAAGTTTGTGATTTCCGGACTAGTTTGCCTTGTTAGTTTCCAATTATTTTGTTCGAATAGAAGTGAAATACTAATGGAACTCAATACCACATCATGATAATTAATATAGATGACATAAGTATGTAATTTTATTATTTATCTAACAATATTTTAGTATTTTCAGTAAATTGATAATAGATCACGGTTTCCAAAGGAAGTACAGCTCAGATTATTTGAGTTTGTGAACAACGTGACCACCCTCACAGTCGACATGTGGCGGCAGACATAGCTTACGATCCACAACATTAGGTTACTTTCAAGTTTTTATTTTATTCAAAACTGCAGTTTATACTATACGATGACATACATCCAGTGCCGGCCCTTGCCATGTGCACAAGGTGCTTATGCACAGGGGTGAAGATATTATTGGTTTATATATTTTGATTGATTTAGAAATCTATATAGTATTTATAAATCCAGTTAAAATATGCAAATCCAGAAATTTTTCCTCGGATTTGAGTTTTTGTATTTTTAACTAAAAATCCATTCAAATCTATTATAAAATCAAATATATTAGTAAATCCGTACGATTGAATAACACTTGATTTGATACAGAATTTATGAATCATTAAACCAATAACACATGATTTTAATACAGATTTAAAAATCATAGAACCAATAACACTAGATTTAGTTCGGATTTTTAAATCCATTAAAATACAACAAAATTTTTAGCAAGAATTTAGGGTTTTTTTCTTACAGATTTAAGAGCCCTGTTTACCAATTATTTTTATTGGTCTTGTAAAAATAAAAAAAAAAATTGCACAGGGTCTGTAAAAAACATGAGCCGGGCCTGATACATCATCAACATGCAAATCACGAGTTCTTGAAACGAAAAAGACTTTTTTTATATAATTGTTGAAATTTGATCGCTTGTATAATGAAAAATAAGATGTTAATCTATAATTACCGTATATAATTCAATTGGTTATAACATTTAGATTCCTCAACTTCGAATAAAAATTTAGCAAAAAAATAAATTTCGAATCAATTTCATAAAGACAAATAGAAAACTATTCATAGTTATTACATTTGATGAAGGTTCGCGATGATCCACTGATTTATCATCTTATCTTAGAATAGATATACAATCCGAATGTTTTAACATAAACAATTATCCAAAATGTGTGGTAAGAAGATATTTATCCACAGTGTTCCGCAATAATCTAAAAAAGAAGAAAACGTTGAAGCCTATCATCAAACTAAAACCCTGATATATAACAGTCAATTATCTATAAAATAACTCAACAACTCCCCTAATATTATGACAAAACCTTTGATTTCATTCTATATATATACTAGATAGTTTTCCTCAAACAAAATCAGTAATAGATATGGCAAAAAAAATCTTTCCCTTAACTATCCTTTTGTCCTTGCTCTTGTCATCAATATCTCTAACCCTAGCAACAGATTATCCACTCTCCACGAAGTCACGATGGATAGTCAACAAGAGTGGCCACCGTGTGAAGCTAGCTTGTGTGAACTGGCCTTCACACCTTAAGCCAGTAGTGGCCGAGGGGCTGAGCAGCCAGCCAATGGATTCAATATCAAAGAAAATAAAAGAAATGGGTTTCAATTGTGTTAGGCTCACTTGGCCACTTGAGCTAATGATTAATGACACTCTAGCCTTTAATGTTACCGTTAAACAATCATTTGAGAGATATGGATTGGATCATGAGCTTCAAGGGATTTACACTCACAATCCATCCATTGTCAATACTCCTCTTATCAATGTATTCCAGGCAAGTATACACAATTAATCATGTGATAATTCATATGAAAAACAGTTTTTATAAGACTCCAGATTCTTGTTTTAACTATATGTTATAACTTCTTACGCAAGCAACACTTTTCTTAGGCCGTGGTGTATAGTCTGGGGAGAAACGATGTGATGGTGATACTTGATAACCATAAGACCGTACCGGGTTGGTGTTGCAGCAACGATGACCCGGACGCGTTCTTTGGCGACCCGAAATTCAATCCAGATCTATGGATGTTGGGTCTTAAGAAGATGGCCACAATCTTTATGGACGTGAATAACGTTATTGGTATGAGCTTGAGGAATGAACTTAGAGGTTACAATCATACTGCAAAAGATTGGTACACGTACGTAATAAATTCTATTTTTTTTCTTTATCATAATGCCCATGTGAAGCTTAAACACCAAGAAATTATGCACGTTAATTAGATATTCATCACTGATTTTATTCCCTTTCGCTATAAATAATTAAATCCCTAAAAATAATTAAGTACAACTCCAGCTATAAAAAATATCCATATGTATGTATAAATATTATATATATCGGTTGATATGGGAATCCAAGGTTCATAGATTAAACAACAAGAATCAACGCAGAGAAAGAATTTATTAATTTACATGATTTCATTGATTCTAACATCTCTATTATTAATGTTTAAATTATTAGTATGGGAAAAGAATTATTAATATGGCAATTGGAAATGTTTTTTTTTCCTTTTTGCATGTACCTTAGGTTCATAGATTAAACAACACGATATAAGAATCAACGCAGAGAAATAATTTGCTAATTTAGAACACATTTTCTAATATTAATGTCAAGATTATTAATATGGGAATTGGAATTATACTTTTTCACACGGTAGGTACATGCAAAGAGGAGCAGAAGCAGTGCATGGATCAAACCCTAACGTTCTGGTCATACTCTCCGGGCTTGACTTCGACGCTGACCTAACTTTCTTAAAAGATCGTCCAGTGAATCTTAGCTTTAAAAAAAAACTTGTTTTGGAGCTTCATTGGTATGCTTTCACCAATGGTACTGGTCAATGGAAATCACACAATGTCAACGATTTTTGCAGCCAAATCTTCACTAAGGAGCATCGTACTGGAGGTTTCCTTCTCGATCAAGGCTTTCCTTTGTTCTTGAGCGAGTTCGGGACCGATCAAAGAGGTGGTGATTTTGAAGGAAATAGGTATATATTACAAATTGGTTGAATACACATTTGAGGGAAGTCCAAAATATATAGTTTAGTATTGATTTCAAAATATAAACATTAAAGAATAAAAGGGTCAATTGTTATTATTGCATTGACATTCACTTAGGGTAATATAGTTTCCAAATAAACCCATGATTTAAAATGTTTTAACATTTTAGTAAGTGAAACCTATACAGATTGGTGTCTGAAACAATCAAGGATTCAAGGCTTGAAATATTATTATCAACTGTGACATTAGGTACATGAGTTGTATGCTGGCATGGGCGGCCGAGAAAGATATCGATTGGGCGGTTTGGGCGCTTACCGGAGTTTATTATTTCCGTGAAGGCAAACGTGGTGTAGTTGAAGCTTACGGTATGTTAGATGCGAACTGGCACCATGTTCATAACCATACTTATCTCCAGAGACTCTCCGTCATTCAACCACCACATAAAGGTAAATCAATCTTGCTTTGCTTGTAAACTAGCCTAACTTATCATCATGCATGTGTAATAATACAAGTTTGAGAAAGTAACTAAACTGTCACAGGACCCGGTATAAAGCACAATCATCACAAGAAAATATTCCATCCGTTAACCGGACTGTGTCTAGTGAGAAAATCACCGTGCTATGAGTCAGAACTCACGTTGGGTCCATGCACAAAGGACGAGCCGTGGAGTTATTCTCATGGAGACAGACTTGAAATCAAAGGAGGTCACAAATCTTGTGTAGAAGGCGAAACATCCGTTGGAAGTAGCGTTAAACTCGGCAAGAAGTGCACAAAGATTAAGCGAATATCGGCCACAAAGATGCATTTGTCGTTCAAGAATAACGATGGTTTGTTGGTATGCTTAGACGTGGATTCGGATAACAATGTTGTTGCTAATCATTGCAAATGTTTGACTGGAGATATTAGTTGCGAACCTGCAAGCCAATGGTTTAAAATCTTCTGAGGTATGTTTATTGATTTTAGTTATGAGAATAAACAAAAGTGCATAGAATAAATTACGATTACTGGATTGATTGTGTTTCTTTTTTTTTGGGTTCGAGAAGACGATCCAATGCTTTTGTATTCTTGAAGTTTGGAGTTCGGTGGAATGAAAATTAGTATATAATTTAATTTCCTCTAAAGATAATAAGTTTAACCAATTGTAATATTATTGTGATTCGTCATGAGATTTTTGAGGGCTATAGACAAAAACCTCACTCTCTTTTAGGTCAAGATCAGCTGGCACGAAGTTAAATGATTCTAAATACATGAGTTTTGATCATGAGAATAAGCTAATGAAATATTGGCATATGATCTCCAAAATTTTATGAAAAATTATATATATTTAAGTTGCAAAAAAAAAATATATATATATATATATATATATATTTTTTTTTTGCAACTTAAATATATATAATTTTTCATAAAATTTTGGAGATCATATGCCAATATTTCATTAGCTTATTCTCATGATCAAAACTCATGTATTTAGAATCATTTAACTTCGTGCCAGCTGATCTTGACCTAAAAGAGAGTGAGGTTTTGTCCATAGCAAATTAAACCATGGACAGCAAATTAAAAGAGAGTGAGGTTTTTATTTTTTCACAAAAAATAAAATTAAACCGTGGGCAGAAGGGAGCACTGGTGGTCCATTATGCGGTGTGACAACTCACATAAAAACTGGCCAAAGAAGATGATTCACTGATGAGAAATCTACACCGCGATCTCCATGTTTTGGAAAGTGGTAAACGTGCTGCGGTTTTGGAAATTTAAATACTACACGTTTTTGAGGGTTTAACGGAACAAAAGTAACCATTTTACTATTACAATCATCCGTAACAAAAACAAACCAATGCATACATACATAACAAATCCACATTAGTACATAAGCTTACCTACTACAAGCTTTAGAACCTGAAGCTCTTACACCTTTGACAAGATTCGCTTATTAGATAACAAGCCACTCCATCTCCATGTATAATGAAGAACTCTCAGGACACTATTCAATAAAATTAAAACACACATCTAATTAAAGCTACATTAACATTAAAACCGAGTAATGCTTACTTGGCTTCAACATCTGATGGTTCAGCTAGCGGCAGACTTTGAGCCTGACCATCCTGCCATGTGTAGCATCTTGAATCTAGTTGTTCAAACTATAACTTCCACAACAACCACATTGGTCACTTAGCGGCTGTTCAAATCGAACTCCCCTGCTTCACGCCAGTTCTCCTGTTCACCAGTCTCTCCGTTCTCATTCTCCTCATCATTCAAGAAATCTTCCGAAGGCTCCTTCTCCTCTCTCTGACTATTGTTTCCCCACCCATTCATCATCTCATCAGGGTTCATGCCACGTCCTTGCTCTCCCATCTCGTGACTCAGCTGAATACTCCCACCCTGATTCCCAACCGCGTTAGCCCTCAACGGGTTACGAGCCATTATCTCGGCGTGGGACTGCGACTGCCCAGCCTGAGCCAACGCGGCCATCCGCAGCTTAGCCTCCTGAGCCTCCCTGCCAGCCTTCTCTCTGTCCATCTCTGCTTTAAGCTCCAGCAACGCCTTTCTCTCTTCTTGCAGCAGAGCTTGCTCCACCATAAGCCTCTCCTCGGATCTGAACTCTCCCATGGCTCGCTTTCGAGTGATTATGTTGAAAGCTAGGGCTTGTTTCTCAAAGGTTGCAGTGAACTCAGCGACTTTAGCGGCGATGTTGTTGTCCCACTGCTGAGAGCGGGAAAGGGCTTGGCCTGTTGGGTCTGAATCGAGGATTCTATCGTCCTCTTCTGCTTCGTAATCTGCTACAACATGATAAGGCAGTAACCTGCATAAGAGGTATGATAAGAAACAACCCAAATACAGAAACGTTCAATCAAATTCAAGGCAAACAAATCTATATAAAAACCCCCAAAAATAATATGCCAATTGAAAGTTGCAAACTTTTTTTTAGCACAAAATATAAATGTCAAGGAATAATTATTAGTATCAGAGAATCAGGTGGTTATACTAAAAAAAGGGAAAAAATCATTAAGTTTTTGTAATCCTAAATCAACCACAAAACAATGCCACGACCATGCAGAGATACCACCACATTAAACTCAGAAAGAGTATTGGATCTAACAAGGACAATATCAATAAAAAAAAGTAAAGAAATTAACTAAAAGGCTAACAACATACAAGTTGCAGACTTTCCGACAAGGGTCAGTAAGTAAGTCATTAACAGATCACTGTTTTCATATCACAGATCAGACAGCCATATATCAATAAGTAATTTTGACTACACCAGAGATTGCAAAGATTGAACGGGCGAGAATCTCTTTGGTGGATTTCTATAAAAGGAAATAAATTTACAAAGAAATGTAAGTAATTCGATAATTTAGAACTAACCTTTCGCAAGCGTCTTCGAGAGAAGAGAAAGGTCGTTTGAGATCAGGGTGGCAGACACGCCAAGCGTCCTGATAAGCGAATTGAAGCTCGATGTGATTCAACGGACGCATCAATTTCTGCTGCTGTTGTTGTTGCTGCTGCTGTTGCAGCATCTGCTGACTCGCTACAACCTGCTGCTGCTGCTGGAGATTCGGTGTAGGCTGTCCCAAGCTAGGGTTGGGATTAGGGTTCTGCTGAGGCGGAACAATTGGCCGAGTCTGGATTGAGCCTGGGGGGCGGAGATGGACGTCGATGTTGGAGGGGAACCTAGACATGGCGGCTTGTTGTTGTTGCTGTTTCTGCAACTGCTGTAAGAGAAGCATCTGCTGCTGTCTCTGTTGTAATTGATGTTGGTAGAGAAGCTGCTGTTGTTGTTGTTGCTGCTGCTGCTGGGGATGATTCCCTGCCAATGGCTTCGTCTCCTCCATCTTTCCTTCTTTCCTCCGTTCTTTCCGGATCTCTAGGTTATTTCGGGAAAGTCGTGCGAGTCATGGTGTGGTTTAGGGGCAGGAGAAAGAAACATGGGCCTTATACGGGCTCTAAAAGCCCAATAGTTTTAGCTCAATTACTCAGTTTTAAACTAATCGATAATCAAGATGAATGACCAGATTTCACGAGTTTTTATTCTTCATAACATAAAATATCGTAGGAGTAGGGAGGAATTAACAAATTTATATGGTTTAGTGTGATTAAGCTTAAGTAATGAAGTGGCACTAAATATGCGTTTTATATAGGAGCTTGGGACAAATACAAATAACATAAATAAAATACATGGCTTGGTCTCCTTGATACAATCAAGTAATCCTCCCTCTGTGTACTTGCTTGAAGCAAACCAACGGTGTTTAAGCTTCTATTGAGTTATGACCCAAACACCAACTCCTTCAATGATCTAAACGGAGAGCTGTGACCATGGGCTGCTGAATCTCTCCATAAAGCAAGTCCTGTTTTTTACACACGATCAAAACAATCAAAGTATTTTCAGACATATGTTGAAAACAAAGGATGATGATGATGTAAGATAGTTTCTTTGAGTGTTATGAACCTATCCATGAGATCAAACCAATTGTGGATGCTGCAAAAAATGACTTGCTCGTGCAGTTAGACCTGCATTTTGATAATCCCGGATGTTACTGATAAGCTTATGTAATCGTGAAACAAAACATTCTAGCTTCAAGAGAGGTGTGCGAGGATTCTTACAGGTATAAGCACAGAATGTTTCCATATCCATAAAAGAGAGTTGCCCATATTGAACCAGTAAACCTACATCACAGCAAAGGTGGATATCAAATTGCTTGTTACTATGAGTGAAAATAGTGTTAAACTGAAGCTTAGCTTTTACCACATCAAATCACGGATAAATAATGCTCTTGGAAGCATAAGCCCGTTCCCCATCATCGAAAGCAACATTGTGATTGGCGATAAGCCTTTTATGTTGTCTGGACTTAGGAAATTTGTCCACTGAAATATAGATGAACATCAGATATCCAGTAGTTGGGAGAAACGTTCAAGGAACAGGAGAAGTAAGACTCGCTGTTATACCATTTGGGAAACTGGCATCCACATGAACATAAGTGTCGCTGTCCATCCAGATAAAGACTCGACAAATTTAACACCTTCCTCTGAGAGTTTGCCGGTTCGAGCCTGCATTCTTACCAGAAGAAAGTTAAGATAAAAGGAAGATTACTACATATCTTAATAGTTGTTGTAAAAGATCTGTGAAACTGGGACTAAATAGGTCAGAGAGTCCAAACAACAGACCTATATAAACAACATCTAGCAACTCAATTTACAGTGCCGAGGTCACCATTTCCCCCCCTTTCTATAACTGAAAACTCCCATATGTTTTTTTTTTTTTTGGCTTATTAAGTCCGAAAATTCAGCAAAAAGATTTTTAAAAAAATGACTTCTTTGTAAGTAGGCTTCGAAAATAATATCCAAGAGAGTAGAGTGAACCCTGAAGAATGTGTAGGCAGTCTATGAGGAGAAAGATAAAGCGGAAGTACTTGAAAGCTTACCATAAACACAGCGGCTACAGCAATAACAAAAGCAGTTGTCCCAGGCAAGATACTGTTTGGTACAAGAGGGACAAAAGTAGACCACATGACCTGCGATTTCAAAGTTCAGAATTTCACTGTCGAAACAACAGTATATGTGTCTGCTCTAATGCCTCTATTGTAAAAAAGCCAAAACTTGAGGTAAAGGGGTAAATAAACTCACTTGAGGTAGAACACAGAGTCCACCAACAGTGATAAAATCTTCCCACAGTCGCCACAGAGTCGTACTAAGCTTACCAAAATAGAACAAAGCGTTCAATATAATACCAAGGGTAACAACAGCTGAAGCAGCAACAAAAAACGGCAAAGGCATAGCTCCAGCCACGGTGAGCTGGGAAAGGACAACGTGAGTGGAGATGACTCCGAGTGTTTGCACAATAGCAGCTTCTTTTTCTCTCTTCTTTGCGAAATAAGAAAGCAACGAAAGGTTTCCTAACAAACCAGTCAACATCCCCTGTATTCCATCAAAAACGTTCACTTTCACATTCTATCCAACATAAGTTGTGTATCAAAGAGTTTTTACCAGCCATGGGACAGCCGAAAGTGCGGTGTTGTTTCCCGCCATAAGATTCTGAGCATTGAGGATGATCTGCGGCAATTGCAGCATCAGAAACGGAATATTCGCTCCGCCGGAGAACTTGGCCGTCCATGAATCCCATTCTTCGTATTCCTTAACCTTCTCTAAACCTAGAGATCCCTTTTAGAGAATAAAACCCCCCCCCCAAAGTCAAATAAAAAAAAATTAGCGATTGATGTTAGAAGACTCTACAGAGCCATTCGAGTGAGCTTAAGATTCAATTTGAAACCTCACTTCCGAGTTAGTTGCACGAACAGGGACGAGTCGTCGGCGATTCGAAACAATCGGATTCCACCGAGTCAGAGCCGATCCACGGAAGCCATCGACGCCTATACAAGCACGCTTCAGCGGGAGGCGGGAGAAACGAGAAGTAGGAACGAAGGAAGAGCGAGGATAAGTCGGGAAGATCAACGAGCGGTTACTAGCGAGAGACATTGCCATGGTTTTAGCTTCCATTTGGAGTTTGGAGAACTATTCTCTACTTAACGCCTTTGTAACAGAGAGGGAGATGGCGACGAAGCAGACGGGAGGGGTTATACGAGTGAAAATCATCTTAGAGAGTAGTGATGTTGGGAAATGAAAAGGTGACACGTGGATGTTATTATATCGTTAACTGTTGCTACTTTGTAGTGATCCTAGATTTTTAAAAGATATTTTATTTTCTTCAACCTTCGATTTTCCCCGTACATGATACAAAATTAAAAAAAAAAAAAAAACAAATTCGAATCTATACTATATAAAAAAGTTGAGTTTATAAGCCATCGAGAACATCCACGTAGGATTTAAACGACCAATCGTAATATGACAAATTATTATTTAAGTTTACTATTTTTAAAAATATTAATATTACCAAAAAAATATTTATTTCAAACTAAAATATAAATCAATATCGAATAAGGTAAATTTACAAAAATATAAATACTATATTAAGTTAACATAATGTTTAATATTTTTCAAAAATTAAAAAATAAATAACGAAAAGAATAATTAATTTAAAAATACAAGACTTTCAAACAAGTATAACTATATAAATCTAAATTTAAACTCATGATTTTCAAAGTTTAGGTTATATACTATTGAAAATATTCAAACTAACATATACTATATATAAGTTGATATTATAAATCATTGAGAATGTTCACATATTATTTTAAAGCACCAAAAATATACCAAATCGTTTTTCAATTTGGTATTTCTAAAAATGTTAATATTACGAAATTTTTTATTTCAAAATAAAATATAAATAATTATCAAATAAGTTAAACTTACAAAGTTAAAAACATCATGTACAAATCTATACTATATAAAATAAAGTTTCGAAAATTAACATAAAAATCTATACTATATAAAAGTTGAGGCTATAAGCCATCGAGAG
>NC_027756.1:47350561-47351048 GCF_000695525.1 Brassica oleracea var. oleracea | reverse complement strand
TAAATTATTGAGAATATCCATATATTATCTTGAAGCACCAAGAAAAATATGTTAATCACCATTTTATATATTACTTATAGAACTAGAAAACCGAGGTGGGGCTTTTGCCACGTCACGGTGTAAATATGGTTAACATATTATATAAATAAAAATACGAAAAATATTCCAAATCAGTATCATTGTTTAATATTTTTATAAATCTTAATATTTCTAAAGTAAATCTATAAATTAATTTCAAAATATGAACTAAAATTAACTAACTTGATATATATGCTAACTATCTTAAAACATAACACTAAAATTTATTTAAAAAATTCATAAAGTATGTCAAAACATAAAATAGCATGTGCATAAAAATAAAATATATAATTAATATTAAAATATTTAACCTAATAAAATAAGTAAAAAATAAAATTTTAGTATTTTTATATTGGTATTGGCTACAAAATCATCTAATTTTATAATAGATTATAAAAGGTTCTTAAAA
>NC_027756.1:47349782-47350344 GCF_000695525.1 Brassica oleracea var. oleracea | reverse complement strand
AAAAGTCATAATCCAAATATTCATTTAACTAACCAAACATGTTTTTATGAAACATACCTAAATTTTTTATTATCTAAAAATATTTTTTTTTTAAATTAGGTCACTAATAATAATAAATCGAAGTACATGGTAACCCTTTTCCGAGAAAAGTAACTTCTCAATCGGGGAAAACATTTTGTGAACCGCTAAAACATCATAATCCCACCACTAATTTATATTGTAACTAAATCAAGTAGGAGATAGATTTAATTTTTTAGGTTTTAATTTTTTATTTTAATAAATAAAATATTACTTAATATTAGCATAAATTTTATATATATATATATATATATTTATATATATATATATATATATATATATATATTTTCTCCTTTTCTTATATCTAACAAACAGATAGTTACTATTATTTAAATTTCATCAAATATTTATTATGATTTAGACCTAAATATATATATAAAACTATTAGATATGCATTTAAAAGAATTAAATAAGAGTATTTTAAATACAAATATGCATAAAATAAGTATATAATAATACATTCATGCTAAAAATTTGTAAATAC
>NC_027756.1:47341672-47349564 GCF_000695525.1 Brassica oleracea var. oleracea | reverse complement strand
AAACTTAACTATGAAAAATAATAAAGCACACTTTAAATAAATTTCATAGAAAAATGTATATAAAACAATTTTCTATCATAGAAAAATGTATATAAAACAATATTATTAAAAAATAAAACTAATTATTAATAAAGTATTCATAGTAGTGTATAGCATAGTATAGTAGTGTATATGTACTGAGAAATCTATGTGATATTAAAATTATGTACTTATAAGAAACTATAAATACTTTAGTAACATTAATTTTACTTTTATAATACAAACAAATAAATAACTAAGTTCAAAAATAACAAATTTATAAAAACAATGTAAATAGGAAATCAAATAATATTTTAATAATATTAATAAAAATATTTTTTATGAAATTCATCTTTTTCTTAAAAAATATTGCAAAATTAAATTAAATTATTAAATCAGATTCGCGCGTAGCGCGAATAAAAAATCTAGTATCCTTTAATAACTTTTGAGTAAAAAGCCTATAGCTTTCGCGGGAAAAGCCCATAACGTTAGCCCATTTAGTCAAACAATCAATAACTTCTGGGTTTTGCTTCTCTCAAGTCTCCTTTACCAACTACTATACTTCTACAGTAGACTTCATATCAGCTCGCTTCTGTCGCCTGGTTTGGTGAGCTCTATAGTGTGTCTCCAATGGAAGGTAGAGTTTCTCAAAAATTGACTTTGTTCTACAATAATCTTTCTCATGAATTCTTTTTTCAATACAGTAACATTATTTTCAAATAATAAAAAATCCAAAAGAACCTGAACCGATCCCAATATAAAATAACCAAGTATTCAAGTTAATTTAACACCTAAACACAAGCTTTGCATTGCACAATGCAAAGAAAAACATGGTCTCCAATGGCCTGACCAGGCCACGAAACCTGCTTCGACTATCACATAACACAACAGTTTGGTGAAGACTCGAGCATATCCGGAGACCTGTGAACATATACGAAAAAAAGTCAAGTCTAATTAGCCTTTAAAGATCATAGAGATTTTCCAACTTAAGAAGAAGACTTACATCTGTCCTAGACTAGCGAAATCAAAACCAGGATCCATCTCCTGCACTATATCACTAGGTGGTTGTCCACACTCTTGCATCTTCTGCATTATCTCCATGATCTTGGTCGAATTGTTTGGTTCGTTCTCGTAGACCAAGTTGAGCTCTTTGATCAGTTCATATTGGCGTGAATAACGTTCGAAATCTTCTTTGCTTAGAGTGCTTTCATGCTCTTCCAGCCATTTCGGGTATCTTGCGCCGATCTCTTTCATTGGTTCGTGGAGAATATCCTTGGACAACAGCTGTTGCATCATCGTGTCCACAATTGACTCCAAATCCTAAACAAAGATAATATGATCAAGACAGATAGATTATTTATCACAATCTGTCCTATTAACACAGCCTCCAAAGCTAATTTGCAGCATGGGGTACTACTCTGCCATAACCTCAACTGGTTTGAAACATATCTCAGCTAAGAGGATGCAGAACAGTGCTAAATGGTAAATGAAATAAATCCTAAACGTGAATAGAGAAAACAAAAAGTAACAAGTAAGTTAGTGTTTGATAATTTACCTGAGATCCAGTAAGATCCTCGAACTGTTTGATCCAATCTTCAACCATAGCATCATCAGAAGAACCCGGCGGCAGCAGCTGCTTGGATGACAAGGACTCGAGCCCTTTGACGGTTTCTCTAGTTTGTTCCCTGAGTTTATCGAGAGCCTCAGCAACATGGTCCTCTTTAGCAACCTTGTTCTTTCCTTTCTTCTTGGTCCTCATGTCTGGTAATCCCATTCCAAGACCCTGAACCCCACTAGGCAATGACTCCATCTCTTCTTTGCCACCATCTTCCTTTTTCACCCCTTCATTTCTACAAAACCCATTAAAGCTAATCACTACCCCAACATTGAGAATTAAAATTGAGAAACCACAATCTTAAAACAAGGTTAGGGCAATAAAGACCGTACCTTTGAGTAAGATTGAGATCCTTGAAATCATCCAAGGCGCCTGCGAAAGCCACAAAGACAATATACACGTTTTCACAAATCAATCAAAACATATAGAATTCGCGACGAAGATGATAGTAAGGATATCAAAATTAAAATTAAAACTAAAAAATCGATTACTGTCGAGAAGCTCGTCTAAGTCATCGGTGTGTGTTTCCTTGGCCATTATCTGGGAACCTAACTGTGGTTCAAGCACTGATGTGGAAGAGAGAAATATCGCAAGAGGAGAAAGGGCGGTGTTCAATTGATTATCTCGATACGTCACGGTGAACTTAATGATTCAATCCAACGGCTCAGGTTTTTTTCTCCCCCTCAATTTTCTTTTTAATATCTATCTAAATTATTTTGTGTATATAAATCTAAAAATACATAATGAAAATATGGGGAAATTTCAATGTTAATTAAATAACACAAAATCTTATAATCTTACTTACAAATATATATAATCAAATAAATACTAAAATTTAGACCGTAATTTTTTTTTTTGCTATGAATGAAACAACAACGAATTTTATAGAGAAACCGGATGAAAACGAAAAACACTTATTCATTCAATCTAAAAAATATCTCCTAAGCTCAATTACTTTCTCCGGAAAATAAAGAACAAAGCCTTACCAGTGAACGAGAACCTTCTTCGGAGAGGAATTGAAGTTGAGGGCCGGTGCAAAAGATGCGGGGTGCTGGAAACTGACCGCCATGTCTTTTTTCAATGCCTTTTCGCAGCTAAAGTCTGGAACTTAATTTTGGTACTACACAAACCGGTCCCTGGGTCCATCTCAACCCCAGCCTCTCTGCTCCTTGCTTGTCATCGTATGATTAATCTCCCACCCACGGGCATAAGTGAACCTGCCTTGTATCCTTGGGTGTTATGGTTTCTGTGGGTGGCAAGGAATAAACTCATCTTCAAAAATCTAGTGATGAACGAACAGGAGGTGGCAACACTGGCACTCAAAGAAGCAAGAGCTTGGCAGGCAGCTCAGCCAGGGAAAACCACGACCCAAACAGAAAGAAGCGGGAACAAAGTACCACAGCCATGTGGTTTGATAAAAACTAATCAATGTTTTGTGGATGCTGCTTGGAATGCAACCAACAGAAGAGGAGGATTTGGTTGCATATTCAAGGACTTTTCCAACATCACTCTCCATCATACTTCAGCAAACCGTTGCTTTGTCGGCTCTGCTTTTATAGCTGAAGCTTTAGCGGTTAAAACTGCCCTTTTAGAGGCAGTCAATTTGGGGTTAAGAACGCTGATCATATGGTCAGATTCACTGTCCCCAATCAACACCATCTCGTCAGGATTGAAGACCATCGAAGTTCGAGGAACGCTCTTTGACATAGAGCACTTATGTACTTTTTCTCTTCTATTTCCTTCTATTATGTACCAAGGCTTAACATTGTTGAAGCTGATGCTTTAGCTAAGTTTGCTTTGCTGAATTTCCCTAACTTTGTTTGAGTTTCTTAATATAAGTATTGGTTTTTTCGAACAAAAAAAGATCTATGAGCACGTAAGAGATGCTTCTCTAAAAAACTGGTGATGTAGCCAAGCAGGGCCTTCCAAAGCCAAGTAGGAGAGAAAACGCCCATCTCACATCACATTTTTTTTCCAATTTCTCGAGCAATTCGGTTCGACGTAGCAATTCGGTTTATAGATTTGTAATGAGTAGTTCAAAGTTTATAAGGGGGTGTTAGTGAGACTTAAATTTCTATAGAGTTTGTTGATTTTACAAGTTGAGAGATTTCTTTTTGAATGTTGTGAAAATCAATGACAATAAAGTAATATAATGATTCTAAAAATTCAAGGAAAACATGTAGTATTCTCAAAATCTTATTTTGTGAGTTAAATTGTTAAGAATTCAATTCCCAATAACACTTACTTTAATAGATTTGTAGAATCATTAAAATCTAAACTTTTTGAATAACAAATGATTTTTTTATAGAATTATAGAATCATCAAACCAATAACATTAGATTTGAGAATGTGAGAATCTATGAACCAATAACACTAGACTTGAAAATTCTAAAACTCATTATAAATCCACTTCCCACTAACACCCTCTAAATTTGGAAAGAGATGGAGAGAATTTTGTATATTGTGAAAATCTATAAAAATAAAATAATGTAATGATTCTAAGAAATCAAGAGAATATGTAGTATTCTCAAAATCTAGTTTGTGAGTTAAAATGTTAAGAATTCAACTTTCAATAACACTCACTTTAATAGATTTGTAGAATCATTAAAATATAAACTTTTTGAATAACAAATGATTTTGTATAGAATTATAGAATCATCAAACCAATAATACTAGATTTAATTATGTGAGAATCTATAAACCATTAACACTAGACTTGAAAATTCTAAGACTCATTATAAATTCATTTCCCACTACCACCCCCTAAGAATCTAGAGTTATTGAATTTATTATTTTATAAAGTTAGGAAAAATCTTGTGTTGTTCAAAAGAAATAAAAATTAACTCTATTTATATTTTAAATTTTATTATTGGTTGTTGATTTGCAAAATTTTTCTTCATAAAACCTCTATACCAAAGTATTTCAAGTTCATTAAGTATTTTGAAAGTTATTTTGTTTTTTTTTTGTCATCAACTTAAACAGATTCAAATTGACTCGGTAAACTACACTGGTAGCTCCCCATGTGAACGACGAAAGACAGTTGTTTCCTGGCACTACGTGCTAGACTGTCCGTCCTTAGATTCTTCATTTGTGGTACATAGATGATTTCTGAACTGAAAGTTCTTTTGTTTCAATTAACAAAAAACTGCATATAACACAAAATAATATATTATTGGAACACACCAGTTCATTCTTCCTTAATAACTCACTCTCCTCACACCTCAGTCTTTACCATAAAGTTTTTTTTGGTAAAAGAAAAGTGTTTTAAACTTTTTTTACCGGGAACTCAAACAATATAAATAGTCTCCACCATAAAATTTAAACAAGTGTATAACTTTAGTGAAACAACCACTTTTTAGGGAAACCAGTTTATAAGCCTAACGACAAGATATAATGAAAAGTTCTTTAACAGAGACCAGAATCTCCATCAAATGAAATATATACTATCAAAATAGAAGTCATTACTTCTTTCATGTGTAATATTTTAAATGGACCATCCCTTAGAAAATTGCTTACATTTTTTTTGTATTTTCATAATAAAATCCTAACAACATATTTACTTCTCTTTTTTATTCCATCATAATATTATTAAATATGCATAATTTTGAAAATATATTATTCCATCAATATATATATTTGCATATAACCATTTATAATCTACTTAATAATAATAATAATAACATTTAATTATTCTAGAGTTAATACCATTGTATGATCTAATTAATAATAATAATAAAATTTATCATGCAAATACAATAATGTTAGAATTTTACCATGCAAATAATAAAACCGAATCAAATATTAAAAATCCTAACACTGTTGTATTCTCATAATAAATGTTATTAATATTAATTATATTATAGATGTATCAATATTTATCCAGATATTGTGTTAACATACACGTATTGATAAATATATAATATTTTAAAATAAGATACTACAGATTCAACCAGTTTTATAATAAATTGCTTTTAATATATATATATACTGTAGCCATGAATTTTTTATACAAGATTTTTTAATTTGGACCATTCTATAAAATTTTATCAAATTTTACATGATTAATTATTATATTATAATATTTTGCCTTTTTATTTGAAGAAAAATAAATATTTTTAAGAAAATTCTAACAAATTAAAATCTTATAAAAATCTTTTCAGAATCAATTTAAATTTTATTTCCAATATAATTAATTTTAATTTTAGTTATCATAAAATATAATTAGAAATTAAAATTTATTTTAGTTTTATTTATATACGAAAATTTAAAATTATATAAATTATTTTGATTATATATTTAATGATAATAACAATTTAAAATGATTAATTTTTTCAAAAATACAAAGATTTTGTTAGAAAGGTTCATTTCTATTCAAATTAAAAGAAAATATTTTATCCAACTTAGTGTATTGTTTTTGTCAGAAACTGTAGGTGGTGTTATTGAATTGGGTAATTTAATAGAATTGAGTGGAATTTAAATTCAGACCTAAATCCAGTGTTATTGGATTGAGTATTTGGTAAATAGAATTTAAATCCATTGAAAACCCCTGTTATTCAATATTTTTTAGATCTCGTTAGAATTCAGTTATGGTGAATTTTAATGGAACTCAATGTATCTTTTTAACTAAAACAAATCCTACCTTTTTATCAATATTTTGAAGGAAACGAGACTTGGATATCTTTTCCATCAAAGTACTTGCATACTTAAATTCCAATACTTATTCCAATTACCCAATTCAATAAGTGTATTTCTTAAATATGATATTTACTACAAAATTATTTTGAAGTACAATGTATTATAGCTTCTCTTTAAAAAAAATATGTTTTTTAAAGTATCTCAAAAAAAATTATTCTCTACTATATCGGTCTAATTTAATTTTCTTGCATATAAATTTAAATTTTTTTTAAAAAATTATGTAAAGTAATATTGTTACATAATAATGTTTTCAAAATAATTTTGTTACAAAAATATAAAATTTATAATAACAATATATAAGCCACGTAACACTACAAGAAAACATACCGAATTCCGACGGAGGTTCCGACGGACACCAAGGTCGTCGGACATTTGTGACGGAATACTGACAACTTTCCGACGAAATATGGGTCGTCGGAATATTCCGACGACTTTTCGACGACATTCTGATAAAAAATGTAACCGTTGTAGTCGTCGGAAGTTCGTCGGTATATTCCGACGAATTTCCGACGACATTCCGATTAACAGCAAAGACGTCGGAATTCCGTCGGTATTTTCCGACGGAATTCCGACGAACCATGTGACCGTTGCCGACAAATAGATATGACCGTTGTATAGCCGTTTGGGATTGGACAACTCCGACGGAATTCCGACGGACTGCTTTACATCCGTCGGAATTTCGTCGGAAAGTCGTCGGAGGTCCGTAAGCAATTTCCTATAAGTACAACCCCTCCTCATTCAACTCATTCACACTTCATTCTCTCTTCATTCTCTTTAGTCATAACAATTCCGTGAAAATCATGTCTTCAGAAGTTTATTATCGTTCGTGGATGGATAAACCTCATTTGGATCCGAACACCAATTTGCTTACGGAAGAATACGTTCAAGGGATTGGAGAATTCATGAGGCTTGTTCAACAGCAACCGGATGCAAAAAGTGGTATGTTAAGATGTCCCTGCTCTTCTTGCAATAATAATAAGGTTATAAAAGAATTTGATGTTTGGACTCATTTGTATATGAAAGGGTTTTCACGTAATTATAAAGTTTGGTACCTTCATGGGGAAACTGGTTATGAATATGGTAGTACTAGCGAACCTCAGCCTGTTAGTGAACCTCAGCCTGATATTAGGTTAGAAGAATCTAGAACAGATATAGATTATGGTGTAGGTACTGAGCAGATGGTACATGATCATTATAGAGGGGAAGAACCAAACCCCGAGTCTAGGAGATTTTTTGACATGTTGGATGCAGGAAAACAACCTTTGTATCAAAATTGTAGAGATGGTCATTCAGTCTTATCATCTGCAACTAGATTAATGGGTATTAAGACAGACTATAATTTGGCTGAAGAATGTATGGATGCGATTACTGATTTTGTCAAAGGTATTCTACCTGAGGATAACCTTGCACCGGGTTCATACTACGAGGTTCAGAAACTTGTTGCAGGTCTTCAACTACCGTATGAAGTGATAGATGTATGTATTGACAACTGCATGATCTACTAGAGAGCGGATGAGACACGGAATATATGCAAATTTTGTGGGAAACCTCGTTATCAGGACAC
>NC_027756.1:47332844-47338605 GCF_000695525.1 Brassica oleracea var. oleracea | reverse complement strand
TTTTTTTTTTATAATGTCGATTACTTACTTGTTCATATTTACTTACTTTAAATATTTTTGTAGGCGGTTCCTAAAAGGAAAGGAGGCCGTTTAGTTGGGTTGGCCCGTCGTGCTTCTTCGTATCCGGTATCTTCTTCGCAAGCTCCGTATGCCGATCCCATGATTCTCGAGGAGCTACATGACAAAGATGAACGGATTGGGGCATTGGAGGAGCAGAACACCACTATCCTTTCGGAGAATGCCACTATCCGTTCGGAGAATGCCACTATCCTTGCTGAGTTGGCATCCCAGAAGAAGTTCAACACCGAGATTATGCAGAAGCTAGATCGTTTGATGTCTTCGAGTTCTTCTTAGTTTATTTCGGCTTTATAAAACTTTCGGAATGTTTTTTTTTTCTATTTCGGTTTGTATGAATTTTAAACTTTATGAATGTTTTTTTCCTATTTCGGTTTTTATGAATTTAAATTTTATAATATTATTAGTTTTAAATTTCCAATTTTTTAAATTTATTAATATCAAAAAATATATAAAAATGCAAAATTAATTTGTAAAAAAAAAGGGTATATACCGACGGACAACGGTCGTCGGAATATACCGACGGACATATATCCGTCGGAATTTACCGACAAACTCATTTCCGTCGGAATATACCGACGAACGTGGTTCGTCGGTATATTCCGACGACCGATGTCCGTCGGTAAATTCCGACGCCCAAAGTTCGTCGGAATAAACCGAGGAACTACGTTCGTCGGAATTGTAGTTTTCCGATGAACTCTGGTCTCGTGTAGCCGCATCGTAATATCGTCGGAAGTTCGTCAGAATGACGTTTCTCGGTATTCGTCAGAAAGTCGTCGGAATTTCTGACGAAATTCCGACGAATTTTTTTTTCCCGACGAAACGATACCGACGGACCGGTTCGTCGGAAATTCGTCGGAATAGACCGATTCCGACGAATTTCCGACGATTTCGGCCATCAGAATCCCCCTGTTTTCTTGTAGTGTAAACATAGCTATTATAGAATTATATATATCACTAAATTACATTAAGTTATTGGTAAATTTTGTTATATAAACTAAAATATTTTAGTATAGAAATAACCAAAAACCCGCACAACAAGATTTAGTATAGATTAAGACGAAATCCAAAAACATTGAATGAGGCCAAATATTTTATGATTTATCTCACAAACTCATAAGTACAACGATATAAAACAATGATATAAAAATTGCGATATTGCACTTCATCGAAAAAAAGAAGATTGTCGATGGCATAAAGATTTGGGATAACAACAAAATAACATTGCAATGCTTAAAAATAAAATCTACAAAACTTGTAACATGGCAGGAAAGAAGCAGAATTCAAACTATGTATTAATTTCACCTGAGAAAGTTAAAGCAAGATAAGTGTTTAAGCTGAAATCTAGTAAAGTAGAAGAATCATGGGTAGTTTTCCCAAATAATCCTATTTTAGGAAAAGAGATCACAATGAAAAAAAATACCAAAA
Organism: Brassica oleracea var. oleracea; assembly: GCF_000695525.1. Classification (NCBI taxonomy): domain Eukaryota; kingdom Viridiplantae; phylum Streptophyta; class Magnoliopsida; order Brassicales; family Brassicaceae; genus Brassica; species Brassica oleracea. Next base: position 47,337,102 of record NC_027756.1, on the reverse strand, counting down.
GAAGTTTCATTATAGAGGTATAAGATATTTTTACCTTTATTTTATTAATATTTTAATAGACATAATTATTTATATAAAATAAAATAATAATAAAAAGTAAATAATTTTATTATTTTCGAATAACATGTTTTGTATTCAAACGTTATTTTATTTTTTCCAAATTATATATATATATTTAGAAAAGTTGAAATTCAGAAATTCTTTTGGAAACTATATAAAAAAATATTTTAGATTTTAATATTTTAATATCTATTTTAAAAAATCCTAAACACACCCCTATAAATTTAAATTAGTTAACCATGTGGATATTAGAGTATGTTTATTTCTTTAATGAAAATTCTTTTGGTTACTTTAACCCATAAATATTATATTTATAATAAATACTTTTAAAAGGTTATCCTAGAGAATTTTCCAATAATCTTCCCACCATATAAGTGAGCAATAGATGATAACTCACTTTCTAGTCTACAAATTAGGATGAAAGATTCTGTGGGTTTCTTAACCAATGTTGATGCTTTTCTTTTAATCAATCAATCAAAACTATACTTACAACTTAGAACCAAACCGGCCAGCAACAAAAACTCAAAGGAAAAGACACCAGTACACAGCCTTAGATTAATACCATACAAATGTGGATCAGAAATAAAATCAAAAATCCAGAAGATCATGAGATTGCGAATAAAATGAAACTATAAAAGGCTAATGGGCTAAGATTTGTAAAATAAATGCTAAAATATATCATAAACATATATGCAATGACAGGAAGAAAGGAACAATGAACAAATAAATAAAATGTTTTAAAACAGGAAAAATAAATGACAACGTATTAATTCATATTTAAATTTTTTAACACTGTTTAGTTTCAATCTATAAGAAAACAAAGTTTAAACAACCAGTTTAAAAAAAAAACTAAAAAAACTAAAAAAATTACCAGTATATGACATAGAGCTCAAAAGAACATATAGATAGAACCCGCCAAATATTGAGATAATATCAACTAACATACTGGTTTTTGTACTAATTCTCGAGGCATAAGCTTTACTAACCAGCCTCATCACTGAGTAGTTGTTGCAGACAAGGGGAACATGACAAGCCAGAGGACTATGATCTACCGCTTCCACTATATTTTGTAAGTAAGAGTAATGCTATGGATACAAGATAGAGTCATGAGCATGAACGAAGGGGTCTATAAAGATGATACGGTTATGTTGCATGTTTGCTATCAATATGGAAGATCAAAAAATTGAGGCCAAATTGTAAAAACATAAGCTCAGATCCTTGAAATTAGCTTTTTTATCTACAATAGCAGCTTGAGAAGAACTCATATTTTAGGGATTTGTTTCTATAAGATAATTTCCACCAAGTCTGACCTATGATAACCTAATAGTGGCTAATTACTTATTAACAAAGAGAGAAAATAACATGCCACCGAAACGTCGAGAGGCTAAGCAAATCAACAAAACACCAAAACCGTCACTCCACAAAGATTCAGAAAACGAAAAGACCGTCGCTCCACCAGGAGCTAGAAACTCTTTAAAACTTTGGTCAGAATCCATATAGAAACCCGAGTAGACAAACACACTATGCCACACCGACGTAATACTCATCGAAAATCCTCGGATATACTCGTCAGCTACAAGATCTGACCCAAGAATGACCAAAATAGATCACTACGACCACAAAACGCAGACAAATAATACGAAAAAATAATAGAGAAGAGCAGAAGACATGAGAAAAAATGGAGAAGAAAAATGGTTGATTTCCAGCGACTGTAGATTTCCGGCAATCGCGCGCACGAGGCGGCGGCGGCCGCAAGAGAGAGTAAAGAGATTAGGGGTTTTCCCCAATTTATATTTAAATCTTTCATTGAATAATCATCATCAGCTACAATAATGCTGATGGAAATATATTAAAACCCATCATACACACAGACATGCACACATGAATGATAAATGTAAACCAAAGGAAACCAATCGATGTGAAATTATTCAAATTTTAAGGTTTGATTTGGAGCATTCGTAAACCATTTTAACAAGGTATGTAGCAGTGGCAGTGAAGTCCATTATCTTCGGGTTTACATAAGCCAACATGTGTTATAGTGAAGAGTAGCTTGCAACTAACATCGCAAGGTATATAACTGCTACCTTCAGAGCATGTATTCTCAGCTCCTTCACCCACTAACTCAGGACATGACGTCTGGCCATTCACCTTCGGTAATCCTGTTTGAACCGTATGCAGTTGTTAGTCGTTTAGTGATAATGATTTTCATTACGTACTCTAGAAGGCATAATATAAAAGAAAAGATTAGATGTAACGTACCACTAGAAACAAACAAGAGGAACATCATGAGAGCTGATAAGCAGAGAGTCTTGATGAATATTTTTGCCATTTTGATTTGCGTTTTTTTTTGGACCAATTCTGAGTTTGCTTTTGTTGCATACTATGAGAAAGCTTGGAGTCAATATATAGGGCAAAATCAATTGACTTTTTCTTCTTCTTTTTTTTTTTGTCTGTAATTATGTTAATATATAAGAAGTTTATTACTTTTTTCATGAATCTTTTATTTACATTGATTAGTTCTATGTGTCAACATAATGTCGTCATTTTTTGGATCCATAAAATATGAACTGATAAAACCTTCGGATTATTTAATTTTATTTATAAACATTAGGGATTATAATCATATTTTTTAAATCAAAACATAACCTCTATAGACTATAGATGTAGATTAACTTATAAAACTATGTAGAAACAGGAACAAAACTAAAGCATATGTCAAAAATAAACTTCACATTAACGGGTCTCTCATCCATTAATTGTATCACATATCAGTATACGTTCCATTCATATTAATATGCATTCCGATCCGGTTCAAAAAAAAAAAAAAATATATATATATATATATATATATTATAAATTATATTGTGGATGTCCATAACCGGCCCAATGCTAGAGAGAGAGAGAGTCGACCGTGAGGAGAGAGGGAGAATCGACATCTTGCATTTTCCTTATTAAATTATGATTTGTACTTTTTCTGTATTTGTATTTACTTTCTTTAGTCTTTCCATTATTCTATGACGGTGTAATTTCCTATATATAAAGAGCTCTTTATGTTTATGAATAATACAGAAACATAGATTATATTCTCTAGTTTCACAACACGAGCACGATTACTCTAAGAACCCTAAGCTAAAAATCCCGAGACCTAAAACCCTAATTCCCCGGCGATAAACCCTACCGACGATCACGAACCCTAAGCACGATACTCAGCCGATTCCCATTCGCGATCCGTTCCCCAGCTCGCGACCTCAGCCTGTTCGCAAGACACGATCTCAACATTCAGCACGATCGCGACCCGATAGCAGCTCGATACCGTTCGCGACCCGACGATCTCAGCTCGATAATCGACGCGATCAGAAAGCAATCCGTTCGCGGCTCTTCTCTAGTTGGAGGTCCATTCAACCCGTCTTGAGGTTAAGGTAAAACTAAAAAGAACCAAACCCTAAGGCAATAGATCCAAACCCTAAAACCTGAATTTGAATCTCATTGCTTGATCTAAACTGAAACCCTAAAACCCTAAAGCCTAGCTGCACGTATGCACAATGCATATCATGCAAACCCTAATTTGAAATCGAAATTGATTTGATTGTTTATGTGATTGAATGTTTTAAATCTGATTATGATCACATAGAACCGATTGCTAGGATTGATTAATCTCATTCTTGAATTTGGTTGTTTGATTTGATGATCTAATTGAATGAATTAAAGTTTAGGAAATCGCCTAGGTTTAAGTTGTTCTCATCTTGTTTAAAATTTAATCCGACCAGCCTGCTTATATTGAAACCCTAATTGATTGAATATGATCGTTAGGTTGATAGTAACTAAATCCCTTGATGCATTGATTGATTGTTTGATTGAGGTTTCATGTTTCCATGATCACTTAGAAACCGTTCTTGCTAGGATGAATAACCTATTGCATTAAGATCATATAGAAACCGTTTGATAAGATTGTTCATACCCTTGGCCGTGCGGCTTGTCTTGTATCATGCATGTTCGGATTGTTTGGCTGCGGCTTGTTAGCATATCATGCATGCATAATCGTATGAACTGAATACGTCATATCCGTTTGGTCGTGTGACCAACTTGCATATCTGGTTGTCTTGTATGCATCATAAGAACATTATAAATCCTAAGAATGAAACATATGATTTCAGATGTCGAAAATCAACAACTTGGTTTTTGCTGCCCTAAATCTCTC
>NC_027756.1:47332112-47332827 GCF_000695525.1 Brassica oleracea var. oleracea | reverse complement strand
AAACATATGATTTCAGATGTCGAAAATCAACAACTTGGATTTTGCTGCCCTAAATCTCTCGGGAGATAATTACTTGCAATGGGCATTGGATACTAAGATTATCCTGAAATCCAAGGGACTCGGTGAATGTATCACCGAGGATGATGATGCTAGTGAGAAAGATAGATACAGAGCCATCTTGATCATTCGTCATCATCTAACTGAGAGTCTCAAAGATCAGTATCTGACCATTGAGAATCCATTAGACCTTTGGACATAATTGAAAGCGAGATATGATCACCAGAGAACGGTGATATTACCAAAGGCTATGTATGATTGGAGGAATCTCAAAATCCAGGATTTTAAGTTCGTGGACGAGTATAACTCGGCCCTGTTTAAGATAGTTTCGAAATTGAAACTGTGTGGTGAGGATATAAAGGATAAGGATATGCTTGAGAAAACTTTTTTCACCTTCCACACAAGCAATGTGTTGTTACAACAACAGTACCGAGAGAAAGGCTTCATAAATTATGCTAATCTGATCTCTTGTCTCTTGCTCGCTGAGCAGAACAATGAACTGTTGATGAGAAACAATGAATTGAGAACTCCTGGAACAAACCCATTACCTGAGGCACATGCGGCCGTAGAGGATAAGAAAAAGTTGAACCATGTACAGAGTGATAGCCAACACGGCCGTGGTCGTGGAAAATGGCATGGACGTGGTGGTCGAGGCCGA
>NC_027756.1:47330986-47332051 GCF_000695525.1 Brassica oleracea var. oleracea | reverse complement strand
CGTGGTACATCTTTCAAGCCACAAAACTCGACCAAATCCGTGTGCCATAGATGTGGTATGGATAATCATTAGACTAAGACATGTAGGACTCCCAAACATCTCGTTGACCTCTACCAAGAGAGTTTGAAAGGGAAGAATCCTGAAGCTCATATGACTTATCAAGATGGTGAAGATTATTTCAATCATGAATAAGATGATCTCATAGAGTATGAAACTTCAGATTGTTTAAAAGAATGAAGTTGAATTCGACATCTATGTTTTCGTGTTCTTTGCTTTATGTTTTCTATGTTTTGATTGCTTTGAACTTAATTTATTAATGAATGAAAAGTTTTATATGAAGTCTCTAAAGTATCATTCCGGATATAGCCAGTCTCATAGAGGGCTAGGGCCAGGCTAACATCTTGTTGCCTAAGGGTACACATCTAGAGATATCTGATGCATTGTATTCACCCAGCTCTAAGAGAAGCCTATTGAGCTTTAAAGACATTCAAATGAATGACTTTCATATTGAGACTAAGGGCGAAGGAAAGAAAGAGTTCCTTCAGATCTTAGAGATCGGCCAAACCTATAAGAAAGTCCTAGAGTCTATACGTGTGCTCTCTACTGGCCTTCTACTATGCTAAGGTCGGAATGATAGAGACCAATGCTGGTGAGTTCACGTCCTAAGCGTTTAATAATTAATGTATGTCCATGGGGGTAAGTGTGGAACACTCCGTGGCACATGTACATACACATAACGGCTTGGCCGAATCATTCATAAAACGAATTCAGCTAATAGCTAGACCATTGCTTATGAGGTTTAAGCTTCCGGCCACATCTTGGGGACACGCGGTCTTGCACGAGGCTGAACTGATTCGTATCAGACCGTCTAGTGAACATAAATATTCCCCATCACAATTGCTTACTGGTCATGAGCCAGACATATCCCATCTTAAGACATTTGGTTGTGCCGTCTATGTACCAATTGCTCCACCACAGAGAACAAAGATGGGACCTCAAAGGAAGATGGGGATATACGTTGGATATGATTCCCCCACGATTATAAAATACCTTGAACCAACTATA
>NC_027756.1:47330060-47330435 GCF_000695525.1 Brassica oleracea var. oleracea | reverse complement strand
TTATGATGTTAAACCAGTCGGCCATAAGTGGGTCTTTGTGAGAAAGAGAAACGAACATGGTAATGTCGTTAGATATAAAGCACGGCTTGTTGCACAAGGATTTTCACAGAGACCAGGAATAGATTATGAGGAGACATACTCCCCTGTGGTGGATGCTACTACTTTTAGATTCCTGATAAGTCTGGCTATAAGAAAAAAAAATGACTTGCGGTTAATGGATGTAGTAACTCCATACTTATATGGTCCACTGGATAATGAGATTTATATGGAAGTCCCAGAGGGTATTAAACTGAAAAACAAAGAGAGTTCTAGAGAACAACATTGTATAAAGTTGAATAAATCCGTTTATGGACTGAAACAATCAGGTCGAATGTG
>NC_027756.1:47288910-47329961 GCF_000695525.1 Brassica oleracea var. oleracea | reverse complement strand
TTGATGATTTAAATATCCTAGGAACCTCTGGAGAGATTTCCCAAACAATAAAATATCTTAAGAAAGAATTCAAGATGAAAGATCTTAAAAAAAAACAAACTTTTGTTTGGGATTACAGCTTGAGTATATAAGAGATGAAATCCTTGTGCATCAAATGACATATACAGAAAAGTACTCAAGAGATTCAACATGGACGAGTCTCACCCATTATCTAGCCCCATGGTCGTGAGGTCCCTCGGCCTAGACACTGATCCGTTCCGTCCTAAGATGGACGATAAAGATGTCCTTGGTCCCGAAGTGCCATATCTCAGTGCCGTATGAGCTTTGATGTATCTGTCTAGTCACACGACTAGATATATGTTTTGCCGTGAATCTATTGTCTAGATTAAGCTCTTGTCCAACCCAAAGGCACTGGAACGGGATTAAACATGTTCTTCGTTATCTGCAAGGAACGAAAAACTTGGGTTTATTTTATACTAACCAAAACAAAGAAGGTTTAGTTGATTTTGCTGATGCATGTTATTTTTCGGATCCACACAATGCTCGATCACAGACAGACTATGTTTTCACACATGGTGGAACGGTCATATCATGGCGTTCCATGAAGCAGACGATGGCGGCCACATCTTCAAACCATTCAAAGATCTTGGCCGTTCATGAGGCCAGCCGCGAGTTGTTTAGAACAGGGGGAGTAATACGTGTTGTACTCTTTTTCATTCACTATGGTTTTGTCCCACTGTGTTTTCCTGGTAAGGTTTTAATGAGACAACATCTAAACGTATTATAATCCATGTATGATTATAACATCCAAGAGGGAGTGTTAGATTATGATTTGTACTCTTTCCATATTTGTATTTTTTTTCTTTAGTCTTTACATTATTATATGACGGTGTAATTCTCTATATATAAAATGCTTCTTATGTTTATGAATAATACAGAAACATATATTCTGTTCTCTAGTTTCATAATATGCATCCGGACTAAGATATATCATGTAAATATATTCAGAATGCCATATGTCATATGATCTTATTGAAAATCAAAAGGGTGATGCATTACCAAACTGTATATACCCTAAAATACACACATAATTATTTTAATATTTAATTTCTAACTATAAAGTTGTCATTGCTAGCAAAATGTCAACACACGACTTAATCAGATGACCACATATGGATATGATAATATAATTCAGACAAATTTATTTATGCACTGCCGTATAGTACACTTTTTATTATATTTTCTATATAAATTTGTCAAGAACTAACTTATTCAAACGTTTTTACTTTCTCAATACATCTAATCCCGCTTCATGTTTTCTCTTTTATCAACCAAGAAATGAAAATGTGAGAGAGAAATAAAATAATTTAAAGTCATCATTAGACTTTAAAAAACAACCTCGTAGCTTCCAGACACATACACACAACAAAGCCCATAACTTTGAGTGGCCCAAATCATTTTTGCTCACTACAACAAAGCTCCCTTAAAACACTTTCCCCTCAAAACAACTCTCAGCAATGGCAACTCGTCCACTCGTTCTTCTCTCCACCACAAGAGCGACCCTTCATCTCCTTCTTCAATCTCCAAAGAGATCCTTCACTTCGTTTTTATCATCTCCCGCCGTGAGAAGCTCCAGTTCGAGATGCGTAAGCGCCGTTTTGTCTCGTGGAGAGTCTACCACGCCGTCGTTGATTTACGGCAACGGAGTTTTCAGGGTGTTAATAAACTGATTATGCTTGCCTCTCGTCTTTAACGTCACATACAAAGTATATATACATCATCGTATGACCTAATAACCGTCATACCTAACAGGCCTAATATACATCATATAGTTAGCCCAATACTCATAGCTCTAGCCCAATACTCCCCCTCAAGTTGAAGCATGGAGATTAAGAATGCTCAACTTGGACACTAAATATTCGAACTGTTGACGACCAAGGGCCTTGGTAAGCAAATCGGCCAGTTGATCGTGTGTGCTTACATGAGAAGTAGAGATAGTGCCCTTCAAAACTGCATCTCGAACAGCATGACAATCTGATTCCACGTGTTTAGTTCGTTCATGAAAAACTGGATTTGCTGCAATATAAATAGCTGCCTGACTGTCACAGAATAAACGTACAGGCCCTTGTTGCGGGAAACCGATCTCCGTTAGTAACTCGAGGAACCAGAGAATCTCGTCCAAAGCATTTCTCATGGAACGATATTCTGCTTCAGCCGAAGACCGAGCAACCGTATCTTGTTTCTTTGTTTTCCAAGAAACCGGAGAGCCGCCGAGAAGCATAAAATAAGCACTTAAAGAACGCCTTGACACCGGACAGGAGTTCCAATCTGAATCACAGTAAGCTGTCAAGGTCAAGTCTGTATCAGACTGAAAAATAACACCCTGGCCAGGAGAAGACTTCAGAAAGCGAACAACGCGTAGAGCTGCCTCCCAGTGTGCCTCTCGTGGCGCCTGCATAAACTGAGAGAGAGCATGCACAGAGAAAGTAATATCCGGTCGAGTAATAAGAAGATAGAGTAGACGGCCAACCAGTCGTCTATAGCGAGATGGATTCGTCAGGAATGGACTTTTATCCCTGCCAAGCTCATGACGTTGTTCCATCGGAAAATTAACCGGCTTGGACCCAAGCATGCCGGTTTCTTTAATTATCTCCAAAGCATATTTTCGTTGTGATAAGAAAATCCCTTCGTCACTGCGAGAAACCTCAAGACCAAGGAAATATTTTATCTTTCCTAAGTCTTTCATGTGAAAACATGTGCTTAGATAACCTTTGAACGAGGAGAGAGCATCATCATTGTTCCCACAAATCAGCAGATCGTCAACATACACCAGAACCCTCATCTCAATCGCATCTTTTGTGTAAATGAAGAGAGAATAGTCTTTATACGATTGAGTAAAACCATATTCCTTCAGAGACGTAGATAACTTAGCAAACCAGCATCTTGGAGCTTGCTTGAGACCATATAAAGATTTATGAAGACGACACACTTTTGTTGGATCTGAATGGCGAAATCCTTGGGGAAGTTTCATATAGACTTCTTCCTCGAGATCACCGTGTAAGAAAGCATTATGAACATCCATCTGATAAGCCTCCCACTTGTTTACTGCGATGATCTTAAGCAGAGTGCGGACTGTATTCATCTTAGCCACTGGTGCAAAAGTCTCAGAATAATCTTCGCCAGCAACTTGATGATTTCCGAGAACTACTAATCGAGACTTATGTCGCTGTGTAGTACCATCTGCATTGTATTTTATTTTGTAAACCCAAAGATTTCCAAGTGCTTCTTTGCCTTCAGGCAAGTCGACGATACTGAAAGTATTATTTTTCTCAAATGCATCTATTTCATCAACCATTGATTCTCGCCATACTTTATCCTGCAAAGCTTCTTTATAACTCTTAGGCTCAACTCCTGCTAACACTGCGGCCAGAAAAGCTTGATGGCCTTTAGAGAAGATGGCGTCAGATATGTAATGTTCAAGAAGGTATGGGGTGTTACCTGGTACCGTAGACGAAGACGCTGATTCTAGCTCGAGAAGAACGGGAAGTGTATTATCAGTGCAGTGGACATTGTAAAGCAAATAATCATCCAGTTGTTTTGGTGGTTGTTTCATTCGAAGACCTCGTCCCAAAGGAATAATTTCTGAGCTAGAATCAACTGTCGGAGCTGGAGTTAAATCCGTAGGTGGTTGGTCAGAGGTGGAAACCAAAACAGCATCGACTGCAAGAGATGAATCAACTGCGGCTACTGGTGTCTCTGAAACAGGGTTAGGAGATGAAGTAGTAGTTGCAGTCTCAGCATCAGGATCATGAGAGGGATGGGTCAGTTCCTCTGAACTCCCCCTGTCATCTGATCTCGGTGAAATAAACCAGTCATCATCAACCAAGTTCTGTTGAACTTCTGGAGCAACCGGAGGTAACATACTCTGAAACGGAAAAACATTTTCTCTAAAAACCACATCCCGCGAGACCAGAAATTCTTCAGTGTCTAAGTCAAAAACTTTCCATCCTTTCTTCCCAAAAGGATAGCCCATAAAGACACAGTTACGACTCCGTGGACCAAATTTGTCCTTGTCGCGGGAACGGAGATGCGTATAGCATGCCGAACCAAACACTCTCAAATGGTCATAACTCGGTTTCTTACCAAAAAGGAGCTCGTGTGGAGTACGCCCATCGAGAACTTTCGTTGGAGTAATATTAATAACATGAGCCGAAGCAAGAATCGCCTCTCCCCAAAACCTGGTAGGTAAACTTGCCTGAAAAAGAAGAGAACGCGCAACGTTAAGAATATGTCTGTGCTTACGTTCCACTCGACCATTTTGTTGCGGTGTTCCCACACAAGATGTTTGATGAATGATGCCTTCCTGTTTAAAAAACGAGCTCAGACAAGTGAACTCAGTGCCGTTGTCACTTCTCACAATTTTGACGCTCAAGCCAAACTGCTTTTCAGTATATGCGCAGAAATTTTGCAATACTTGTCGAACTTCTGACTTTTCTAAGAGTAGATGAAGCCATACTGATCTGGAGAAGTCATCCACAATGGTTAAAAAATACACAGCACCACACGATGAAGGCATTCGATACGGTCCCCATACGTCAACATGAATCAAATCAAAACATGCTTGTGTTTTATTAGAACTGTCAAAAAAAACTTCTCTTGTTTGTTTAGCCCGAAAACATACGTCACAAGGACTCGGGCTAGATGAGTTTGAAATAGAAAAAGGTAAATCCGAAAACACTGAAAACGTCGGATGTCCCAACCGTTGATGCCACAAAGCTTGATCAGTAACTGTCCCAACTCTGTTTGCTCGAACCGGTGCCACATCCGTTAGATAATACACTCCATCCCGTTCTTCACCGGCTCCAATCAGGGTCCTCGTGAAACGGTCCTGAACAATACAAAGAGTATCAGTAAACAACGCACAACAATGTTTCAATTGCTTCAGAAGTTTAGAAACAGATATCAAAGAACAATTGAGATCCGGGACATAAAGAACATTATGCAAGGAGATCGCATTTGTAATGTGTAACACGCCCATGCTGGATGAAATTGTTTTGCTTCCATCCGCAAAACCCACCAAGCACGGGGAAGTGTCCACCACGTCGACGAGCAAAGAGAAATCCCCAGTCATATGGTGGGAAGCGCCCGTGTCAATAATAATGTCGCCAGCAAACTTACCCGAAAGCTTGTCCTTTGTAACATGCCCTGTTTTCTCCTGAGCCATCATGATGATCGCTTTCCAATGTTCAGCAGTTAATTCTGGAAACACAGAGGGATGCGGAGAAGTTGCAGTGGCTGTGTTGACCACAGCTCGGCCTTTTCCTGTCGTCGAGCCACCACCACGTCCACCTCGATTACCACCTCTTCCTTCAGAACGAGCATTCCTCTCAATTATCCAATCAGGATAGCCAATAAGCTTCCAGCAGAAAGATTTTTCATGCCCAGCTCGTCCACAGTTGCTGCATAGAAGTCGATCTCTGTTTCGAGTTCCTGTAGAATCACCACGAGAATCAGAAATCGAGTCGCCTCCTCGAATGGAAAGCTGTGTTGCAAAACCAATTGCGTCAGTGGCTTCACGCGTTTTTGATGTGATCAGCCTCTGTTCTTCACGTATAACACGTGAGTAAACATGCTCCAGCTCAGGACAAGGGTCAGAGTCAATAACAGACTGAATCACAGTCGCAAAACGGGATTCATTAAGACCCATGACAAATTGATCTACTTTCTCCTCCTCCCTCTCTCTTGCGAAAGTGGCTGCTGCACCACATGAACACGAAGGAACCGGCTTATAAGAGTAAAGCTCATCCCACATTGCTGCCATCTTTCCATAATAATCAATAACAGAATCTCCACCTTGTCGACAAGCCGCGAGTTGTGCTCGTAGATGATGAACACGAACCCTATTGCCAACTGAAAACCTTTTCTTCAAGTTCTCCCACAAGTCGTGGGCATTGGTGATAAACGAAACAGTGGATCGAACACGTGGTGTGATCGACGTTCGGAGCCAGCCCACAACCATCGAGTTTACGGACATCCAAGACTCCAAATCGGCTCCTGCTGCATCGGGTTTGGCTATCGTGCCATCTATAAACCCTTTCTTCTTCTTTGCACGAAGTGCATTTTGCATCTCGGAGGACCACTCATTGTAATTTTCTCCGGTTAATGATACCGAAGTAATCATTGCTCCCGGATTATCAGACGAGAACAACGAGTACGGCGTCATAACGTTCATAACAGTAGAATCACCACTGCGATTTGTATTAACAGCCTCGATACTCATATCTTTTGAGACCAAAGGACTGTGTAAGAAAGCAAGCTCGAGCAGAAAAGAAGCTCTGACTTGAAGAGAAAGAAAAGAATGAAAGGAACACGGAGAAGAAAGCAAAAAAAAAATATTAGGGTTTCAGGAATTTTAGCTCTGATACCATGTTAATAAACTGATTATGCTTGCCTCTCGTCTTTAACGTCACATACAAAGTATATATACATCATCGTATGACCTAATAACCGTCATACCTAACAGGCCTAATATACATCATATAGTTAGCCCAATACTCATAGCTCTAGCCCAATACAGGGCTTCTGGGTTTGGTGCTGTTGACATTCGCAGCCGGAATCTGAGTACTAGATCCTCTCAAATCAACGATGCTGGGTCGATTGATCAAACCCTTATGCAATCCATGGAGCAAAAGGTTGAAACTTTTTCTTCTTACTCATAAGCTAGTGCCGAGGTTTATAGGTTAGATTAGTGTAATATCCCGTTCGTGATTACACTCACTCACCCAGTAGATAGAATAATCAAGATTAGGTTTTATCACTAAGTTAAGATCATTAAAGACGAATCATATCTCACAAGGCATCTGTTTTTACTTCTTGTATTTGTGGCTAAAGTTCCACTTTTCTCGGTTTATTAACACGTTTTTGCTGTACAGATCAAAGAACAATTGAATGCAGAGTCTGTTTCTGTCATGGATATGTCTGGAGATGGTCGCCACGTTTGGTAAGTAGTCTCGCTTAACTCATTATATCTTCCGGATCATTCGTTATTACACTTAATTAATGTTGTAGATATATATGTTTATTGAAGTATATGTTATATTCAGACCAGATTCACGTTTTGAGCATCTTTTTTTTTGGTCTTGTTTCATCGAACAATAAATGAAAAACCGAGCTATAGTAAGAACATCGATGATTACGTTGCTCTGTATTGTGTGGAAAACAAAAATCCAAAGAACTTTCAAGTTCAGCCAGTAGCATTCATCAACGTTGATGTCTAAGTTAGAACTTATTCGATTTTCTGTTCTTACCTTGTACTTTTCATATTAGATGATTCTGTTAATTAACATCAGTATTGCTTAATGTTTTTTTTTGTAGCATCAATGTGGTATCATCGGCTTTTGAGGGACAATCTGCAGTGAACAGACAAAGGATGGTCTACAAAGCCATTTGGGAGGAGCTTCAGAACGTAGTTCATGCCGTTGATCAAATGACAACAAAGACTCCTTCCGAAGTTTGAAGCTTCAAGTTTTTAATGTCACGAAGCCAAATCTATTATTTGAACAGCGGACAAAGCTGTTTTGTTTTATCAAAAACAAATTTGGATGTTTATTTTTGTTGTTGATGTTGGTGTGTTATCCGACTATTTGACATCCTTTACTATGTTTCAATTTTTTTGTCGTCTGCCACTTGCATAAGTACATTTACGTAGCTTCTTGAACCTGAATAATAACACTAGTCTACAAGTTTCACAATATGCTTGGGGTAATTTGGAACAATTTTTTTTTTGCGTATCATTAGAGACTTTTGATCTAATACGATTATAAATAATATAATATCAAAGATTAAATCAAAAAGTCTTATACATTTTTTTTGTACGGATGGATCCCCACATATCCACTCAGAGGAAGGTCTTTTCGTAATGGATGAAGACGGCTGCTTAGAGGAGTGATCTGTTCGTCTAACTCAAAATATTGTAATGTAAGAAGGAGAAGAATATACGCCCAAAATTCCCATCTCTTTTTTACATTTCTTGCTAAAGATAACATTTATGCTTCAACAAAGAAGACATAATGTTGTTGAAGATACCACAAAGGTAATATCACACTTTGCATTAGACTTATAAAAGAAAAAAAAAAATGCAATTTCATAATAACTAAAGTGAAAGGAGAAAATGAAAGAATGAACACTTGAACGGTGTAGGTGTGTCAAAAAAAAAATTTCGTAAAAAAAAATTAAAGTGGCAAACGATGTTCATGCCTTCATTTTCTCCCCGAACATATATATATTCGGGGAAAGATCACTACAAAGAAGCCTTCAAAAAAAAAAAAAATCACTACAAGGAACACATCACCAGTGCCGTGCGAACGTTTTCAAGGACCTCAGGCAATTTTTTTATATACAATTTCGGTATGTTCACTGAAGACTAAAATGGTAGATATAGTGACTATGTTTATAATTGAAATCTAAAAAGAAAATCCAAACCAAAATCTAGAAAAAAAATATATATACAATCAAACTTTTTATGTACAGTATGTATGTAAATATATATAACACTAACTAATGCATTTATATATAAAATGGGGCCCTAAATATTAACTAAAAATTACGGGGCCTAAGGCCATTGCCTTTTTTTTAATAAGGGATAAGCACGGCTCTGCACATCACTGCTTCATCTCTAATTAACTCAGGCGACCTAGTCGGTGATAATGTCAGGGCAGGTTTCCATAGGAAAGTTGAGTTCTCTGTGGCAAGTTATTATGTCTTGTTGATGGACCTGAAGGAGGAACAATAAATACTTGACAACCCTGATCGGATTTCTCGCCGGTAGTGTGTGGCCGGAAGGTTGCTACGGTGATTATCGCCGGCAAAAGGAGAAGGAGAAGAAGCAGTAATGTTGAAGGAGACATCAGAGAGACGTAAGTAAAGAATAATCGTCTCTTGTTGCATTGGAACAGTAATTATATATCATAACGATATCTTTTTTGCGAAAATTTATTTTAAATCTTGTTGTAACGCTCATTAGTAGTATGGGAAGAGTTGCGGTGTTTTCTTGGGGCTACTACAAGTGTTAATGAATGACTTTGTTGGCTTTACTTTTTCATTCTCTAGTCGAACCTTCTTTGACTTGTTGTTCATCGATCGATTATATAAAGATTATTATACAATCAATCAGTACTTTTGTTTTATTTTATAGCGTGACAACACGATAAGTCTATCCATTTCCAAACATGACTAGGCATTTCCATATGTTGCCTCATGTCTTAAAGTTTAGCACACTGCTGCACCACGTGGATTGACCAGCTTCATACTCTTGACAGAGAGAACTGAGAAGACGTTCTTTTTTGAATGAAACTGAGAAGACATTCATCTTCTTTAACAAAATGTTATTTTTTTGAGAAAGTTTATATCAAATAGAGCTATTGAATAATTTATATCCTTAACAATGTGTTGCCCAAGTGAAATTAGGGCTAACTAGGTATATAGACTTTGCAGGAGTTTTCTTTTGTTTTACCAAACAAACTAAACCAGAAAAGCACACTCTGGTTGGTTGGTTACTCAACTGAGATAATAACAAATAGAGTTATTAACATAAAAAGACATAAATTATTACACAATCAGACACAATCCACTACGGAGGTAGTTTATGGAAGTAAAATTACAGCACTAGCCCTAACAACACTCACCTTTTGTGGCGTGTGAAAAACACAATATCTCTTTTTTTCTTTTTTTTATTTACAGCCATATCTTTTTTATAAATAAAATTGTTTTTTTCTTCTTTATCTCTTTCATCACATTCTTCTTCTCTTTTTTATGTCGATAAAGTGGTTTTGGGTCAAATTATACTGATTTGAAACAAAGAAACAAAAAATCCAAGCGTGCATACACCTCTCTCATGTTCCGATGGTGGGTTTTTCTGAATCAAAGTCCTGATTCGTTGGTCTATCTTATTCTTCTCCACCTCTATCTTCATCCTCCACAAGAATAACCACCAGAGAGATATCATAAAAACGAGCTGTAGCCATAGGTACAAATTAAGGCAAAGAGAAAGTGGTTACGAAACCCGATGTATCTCCACCTCCTGCTCAATCTCCGCCTCAGCCGCAGATGAAGCTAGATGATGTAAATCCGGAGAGATTGGAACTAAATTGACGGCATCTTGGCGAGGTAAGATTACATTTAATATATTTGCTTTCTCATGCTTAATACTGAATTTCAATCATAAAGTTGATCTCAATCATAAATTTGGTTTCTTTTTGAAAAGTTGATCTCAAAGTTAGATGGGTTAAATATGATCTCCGCCATGGACATATCAGTGATCTCTGATTCAAAAAAATGCAGCTTGCTTCCTTTAGATTCGTTTTTTTATTTATTATATCAACTCATCTTACTATGTATTACCTTTGAAACTTAGCTTTGGATGATTCACAAAGTATATATAATTTTTGAATCTAGTATTTTGAAATGACTTACAAAGCTAATTCAGTTCTGTATGGATCCTAGAGGAACATAAGGTTCTGTTTTTTATGTTATATTGTTATATGATGTATTTGTTTTGTTGGAAATGTTGGTTTTAACGATTTGTCTTCATTGAATTATTTGTTGTTCTATTTTTTTTGTTCTTGTACGGACAACTCCAGAATGTGGACAAGTCTTGGCATGGAGTCAAAGACAAGAAGCTATTCATGTGTACGCCTCGTGTAAGTTGTCCATGTGGACGTCTCAGTTGTCCATGTGAACGATATTTGGTGGGAATTGTAGAACCTAAAATCTGCACAAAGTATTTGATAGTGATCGGAGTTTGATCTAGGGAAGACAAATGATGAGAGCAACGATATCTTTAGAACACAACGATGTTAAATAGTTTCCGGTAGGCAAAAATGGACTTTATTGATAATTGGGATCAAATACAATGAATTGAGCTAGATCGAATGATACAAACGAGATCGATAAAAGGAGATTCTAAAAGTGGGAAGACAACAAGATCGATGTGAATGTGTAGCTCTCTCTAGGGTTTTCAACGTGTCCTCTTCCGTGTTTCTTCTCCTTCCTTTATAGTAAGTCGACTCCGAGATCCCCGTGGTAGCTCCGCGATCTCAGCTTCTTGTTACGCGATCTCTGCGACCTCCGCGACTCCTTCTCGAGCTCGAATTCTCGTTGTGGGCCTCAGCCTGTCTCGGCCCATGCCTTTGATCATGGCTCATTTTGGTATTGACCAAAATTGGGTCCAACATTTGTCCCCCAACCTTTTTTTGATTTGATCGAAAAGGAAAAGGGGGCAGTTATCCTTCGGTCCGGATCTTGTGGTTAGATAATCGACATCGTTCAGATTCGGTTTTAATGATCGTTTTCGAAAAGTACCGTTCGTTGGCGCGTTTTTTTATTATTATTACTTTAATTGGTAACGGCTACTTTAGCTGCCGCTAGGGCATAGACTAGGTCATAATTGCTTTTCTCGATAGCGACGATAGAGCCGTTAAGGTGGCTTATATATACGTAGGGGTTTTTCTTTTAACCTCACCTCCACTTCTTATTTCAAATCTCTTTCTCCCTTGCTCTGAATCTTTCTATTCTTCGAGCTCAAGATGTGTTCATCTCTTAATTTTCCTCACCCAACTACTACAGCTGATGATCTCGAGGACCTTTACAAAGTCTATGGGGTTGACCGTTCCGTCGTCCTTGAGTTGGCTAGTACGCATGAGACTCCTGAAACCGTGAGGGAGGGCTACTACGGAGCCTATCTCTCCTTTTTTCACTCATGCGGTCTTATATTCCCGATCTAGGAAACGATACTCGAGGTCCTGGCGGAGGTTGGGTTATCGCTTACTCAGCTTCTCCCGAAGTTTCTCAGGCATCTTGTCGCCTTTTTGGTTAAGGCTAGGGAAGAGGGTCTTGCTTTTGGTCTTAGAGAGTTTCGCCAGTTCGTTCGGGTGAAGCGGAACAATCAGACCCCTGGGACTTTCCTCGTATCTCCGCGTCCTGGTCGCCACTTCATAGAGGATGTCCCTTATCGTGACGTGAAGTGGCGCGAGCAATTCTTTGTTTTCCGGTTGGATCGAGCATCCATGGGTGACTTTGATTTCTCCCGGCTCTCCCGGCGTTTGGCTGAGAATATCAGTTAGTTTTTGTTTTGCCTACGTGTCTAGGGTTTTCGGGATCGAAGACTAAAATTTTTGTTTATTTTTGTTTGATATAGCTTCTTCTGGAAGTTCTCCAATGTCGGATGAGATCCGCGGTCTGATGAGGGTCCTTAGGAGAGGTCGTTCGAATTGGTCCACTTTTGACCGAACTCGGATCCAGACTGTTTTTGCCTTGCCAGTGAGAACTGGCAAAGCTCCTTTAATTGTGATGTCTGAAGATGAGGCCGGGCATTCCCGAGAGGTCGCGGGGACTCCTTCAGCCCATGCCCAGTCTTCGGATCGGTTAAATAGACAGTTTGTGAGGAGATCGTCGTTCCGAACTTCCGGGTCTGCCTCGAAAGGTTGAGCTTCAGGAAAGTCTCCCTTAATCTCGATTCATGATTCCGATGATGAAGGTGTTTCAGAAGAGAATCGACCCCCCATTTCGTTGAGTCCTGGCTCGGATGACGAGACCGTGGTGGTGACTCGTAAGCGACGTCGATCATCGCCTGGTCCATCTCGTCCTAGGTTTGTTCCCAAGGGAGATGGTTCTTCGTTTGCGGCTCAAAGCGATCTAATTTCCTTCGCTGGTCGTATGATGTCCGTGGGTTGCCGTCTCCCTTCTCTTGCTTCATCAGTCGAGAGGGAAGCATATGCCAAGGTTGTTGTGGTGAGCTCTAAGGTTTGTTTATCGTTTACTTTATTCTGAGAAGTTGTTTTGTAGTACTTGTTTATCTTGATTTCTTCTCAGGTGATGGAGGCTTTCAATGAATATGTCGTGACGATGGAAGATCATGTCGCGGCTTCCCAGAATGATAAAGAAATCGAAAGCATTGGTTCTGAGATCGAGAGGCTTTCGAAGGAGCTTGAAGCCACCAAGCGAGAAGGGAAGGAGGATGCTGAAAGGATCGAAAAGCTTTAACTGAAGACTGGAAGAGAATTCACCTGGAAAATAAGGCTCTCGAATCCCAGATGGTCGCTCAAAGGGCAAGAATTACGGCTCTTGAGGTTGAGAGAGATCGGGATGTTCGCCGCGCTTCTCGTATTGCTCGTCGCGAAATTGTGGCCAAGCATCGGGAGGTTCTTGAATTCTTGAAGGATAGATGGGCGAGTAAGAAGAATGAAATATCTGCCGAGATTCTGTTACAGGAAGTGGTCGCGAATATCGATCTCCTGATCGAGCTCAAGGATGGAGGTTTGACTGTGGATGCGGAACTTGCTCGGTTAAAGGAAATGGAAAGAGATTGTGCGGATCTTCTCGCCTTGGCCATTGTTTCTGATTGGTCGGTATCTGAACTCGATCTTCCTCAAGTTTCAGTTGATTCAGTGGATCAAGTCGGGGGGTCGTCTATCCCCGATGATTCCGCCTCTAGTTAGCTTTTTTTTTTTTAATATCTTTCGGTGTTTGGAGATCTTTTTATCTCGATATTTTGAATATCTTTCAATGGATAAATACAAAATTTCGGAATATCCTTGTTTCCTTAGTTTTCGAGATTCTTTTGTTTGGGTTGTTGGGATATTGCGAGGTCTCGATCTTTATAAAGCCTTTGGCTTTGTTCTAGGATTCATCATAGTATTTCAGTCGGTCTTGTTCTTTCTAAAGAAACATGACTTCAAGAAGATCTAACTTTCGCGATTCTGATAGGGTGCGAACTCGAACTGGTGTTGCCAATGCAGAACATATTCGATCCGGAGACTTGAGCGACGCGCTCACGGAAGTTCTTCGCGAGGAGACCCGAATTATGCGGCCTTCATCCCAAGGGACCAAAGATCCCGAGGGTGAAACATCTGTTGCATGTGTTAAGTCGAGCAGCCCGACGGGTTCGGATGGGCATGATCGTCCTCCGAAGAAGGCTAAAATGAATGGTTCGGACCGTCGTCTTGTTGTCCTGGGTGATGCGGCTGTTGCCAAGCCGTTTCATTGGCAATTCTCACATTCGAAGGATTGCCCTATTACCAAAGATCTGGATAGTGTTGCTCATCTGGTGAGGCACTTCAAGCCCGTTGGATGTCCGCTTCCTTCTCTGCGTAATATGACGGAACGCGAGGCCTACGTAAAAATGGATGTGGCCCATGCCAAGGTGGTTCTTTTTGAAATATGATTTTCGTTGAATTTTGGTTCGTTTTGTCCGTATTAATTTGTCGTGTTTCAGGCAATGGAAGCAAATAATGAGTTCGCTGCGACTCTAGAGAAACACCTACATGATGTCCCGCGCTCTGACGAACCCAAAGAAATAAAGAAGCTCATTCGCGAGCTGAAGCTTGGTTTGAAGATGGCTCAAGATCGGGAACGTGCCAAAGCTGCTCAACTTGCTGCCGCCGAAAAGCTAGGGAATCAGGCTGCTACGGTTGAAGCTCGTCTGCGGGTTGTGAGTAACGAAAGGAGATAGGCCCTTGAGCAAGTTTTGATTTTTGAGGCGAAGGTTGAATCTTCTGCCAACAAGTTCTCTGATGATCTTCGCCGTGCGACCTATGATGCCAAGAAGATTATGGCGGATAGTTATCTAGAAGTGCTGGTTTCTCTGAAGGAGAAATGGGAAAGGAAGAAGGCTGCGACTGATTGTGAGGCTCGTCTTCGGGAAGTTGTGGCCAATATAGATCTCTTGAAGGAGATTATGGACAACAATCTCCTGGCTTTGGATGGGTGGTTGCGGCTTCGAGCGGAGGAGATCGAGCTCGGGTCCGAAGTCGATGTGATGGCGACCTCGGATTTCTCTATCGGGAAGCTTGACCTGCCCCAGATTTCGGAGGATCTGCCAGAGTATTTCTTTGCTAACGTTCCTTCTGCGATGGATGGCGCGGCGAAGTGCTCGGATGACCAGTTTGAGGACGGTGAATTTGGCATCGAGGAATAGATTTAGAGATTTCTTTTGTTTTCCTCTCTGCTTTTGTCGCTTTATTATTATATTTATTTAATAAAGAAAGGATCGTGGGTCCCGATTCGTTTGTCGTCACTTTATGTTTTGTGCGAGGCCGACTTTTTGGGGTCATGTGTCGCTTTGTTATAGATATTTTTATCGACAGTTTAGATGTAACAAAATATTTTGTTAGTTAGTTTTGCCGCGCTTGTTGGCGGAGTTGGCCGCGACCGAGGACTTGATCAGGGTCCTGGTTTTTGGTCAACTGTGAAGTTATGCGATTTTCTGACACGAGAAATCTGATGTGTTCGAATGTCTAAGAACTGTATTCATTAAGAAGTTGGATTCTGTTTCGTTACATATTTTATGAAAAAAACAGTATTTGATATTGTCGAGTTGCTGCTCCTCAGATGCTGCGATACACCCGTTTTGAGTTCTGTAGGTGGGGGGGGGGGAGACTGAACTCGTGTTGCGAGTTGCCTACGTACCCTCCTCAAGGGATCAAGTCATAACGTAGTTCAATTATTTTCCCAGGGAAAAGGGTCGGTTGTTCGATTGTTCGTGTACGTAGGTACGTATGTCGTCGACTTTGGTTGTGTGATTAAGGGTGTTGTTCGAGGTCTTTAAAGCTTGCGAGGTAGCATGTCCTTGAGTTCCTCTGGTTTCCTCTGATAGTTTCGACTCCCTTCGACGTTGAAAATTTCAGGCATTGGTGATATGTCGAAGGAACTGCCTTCATGCTGTATAGCCAATGTCTACCAAGGATTGCGTTGAATGGGGCTGGACGGTCTGTCACAATGAATTCTACTATTTTCTGACTTCTCCAGCGATTACCGCGAGCTCGATCGATCCGAGAGAGTAGGTGGTCTCTCCTGCGAAGCCAGTGAGGGGGGTTCGCTCTTGCTTTACGAGTGCTTTAGTGAATCCCATTTTCTTAAACACTTCGTAGAAGAGGACGTCGGCCGAGCTTCTGGTGTCGATCATTACTCGGGATAGTTCGCAACCACCGACGTCGATTCGTATCACGAGAGTGTCGTCGTGTGGTTTATCGAGGTCTGCGGTTTCGTTTTCTTTGAATGTGATTTCGTGATCAGGACCTGCCAAGGGTTCTCTAATTCCTACGTTGTTTTTTGCTCTCCTTTGGTATGCTTTGATTGAGTTGACTGAGTTGCAGAACTTAGAGCCTCCGTAAATGAAGTCGATCCATTTTTTGCCCTCGTTGTGGGCCGGGAGATTCCACCTCTTTATCGGTGCTGGTCGGTAATGTCTCTGCCCCCAGACAGATTGCGATTGAATCGGTTTCTCCAGGAGCTCGCGAATTTTGGTCATTTTGTTCTTTTGCTTGAAGTTGAGGAATTTCGGGCTAGGAGGTCTTTTGTTTGGGTTGTACTTCGTGACCTGGGGAGGAGGAGTGTCCTCGTCGGGTTTCTCTATTTTGTGGATCGCCACCGAGATCTCTAACCGAATTTTTCCTTCGGTTTGGCTCTTAAATTCGTCGGTTGTGTTGCTGTTCTGTCCCCATGAAATCATGTCGACTCTTTTCTTCAGAGTCGGGGGTGGAGAGCTTGGTGATTCATGCTCGATCTCCATACCTCTTTTGTTCATCGGGACTTTGGCTTTTCGGTTGGATTTCGGAGTCACTGGCTCCTCTTCTTCTTCTCCGGCTTCTTCGTTAGTTTTCTTATTTTCGTTTTGATTGCGAAGTGTGGCTCGGCATTCCTCGGTTGAATGGCCCTTGCGTTCGTGGAAGGCACAGTATTTGCTGAGGTCGTATGTCGACGATTTCTGCGGCGAATTATTTATTGAGTAGGAGTGTTGCCCCTTGGTGGCTTGTTCTTTAGGAGTTGCCGGCTTTTTGATTGCATTATTCTTATTTGCGCTATACTGTTCTTTTAACGCTGTTTGAACCGCGAGTTCTTCCCTAAACTTGGATGAGAACGAAACATTGTTCTTCAATGCTGCTAGGGCGACAACCTCGTTTGGAAGCGAAATTTTGGCCTTGATTTCTCGGAACTTGTTTATGTATGTTCTTAGAGGTTCGTAGGGTGCTTGTTTGAGATTCCAAAGGTCTGCCTCGTTAACTTTTGTCTCTATGAAGACTGTGTATTGTTTTAAGAACGTAGACACAACCTGGGTGAAGTTGTCGATAGAGTTTTCTTCTAGTCCGGTGAACCATTCCAGTGCGGCTCCAGTGAGGTTTTCGGTGAAAAAACGGCAGTACCCTGCTTCTTTTTCGTCGTCGGTGAGGTGTGCCCTTGATATTGCTAGACGGAAGGCTCGCACATGGGCTTTTGGGTCTGTGCTTCCGGCGTATTCGGGGAATTTTAGTTTCCCGATGTGATGTAGTCTTACACTGGCGATTCTGTTTGTAAACGGGGTCCTTCTTGTTTCCTCGATGACCATGTCGATGTCGGGAGTAGAGCTCGTCCCCATGTGTACGATCGCGTGTATTCTTTTGAGCTTGGCGTCGTTCCTTTCAATATAATTCTGGAAGGTTCCGGTTTCGCTCGGGATTCCCAAATTTTCCCTTTGGGGGTCGATATTGATGGGACCACGAAGATCGTGTCTTCCAGTTTGTTCCGTAAGGTTGTCGAGCCCCGCCTGATGGAAGGTCCTCGTTGCAGATGGAGTTCAATTCTCGGGGATGGAATGGTTTGGTGGTGAGGTTCGTGTCCTTGGCTCCCCCTGCCTCTCTGTTGACCCATTATGGAATTGGGTCAGGGTGCTTCGTGGTCGTTGGAGTTCGGTTTCGATTTTTTCCAATCCACTGTAGCTTAAACTTCTGTGCGCGATGCCCTGCGACGGGGGTTGATGCGAATTTTTTCCCGTGTATCGTCCGGATCGGGCACTTGGGATCGATTCCTGGAGTGCCGAACAGTCCTGTACTTTGTACATTGGATGTCGTCCTTAACGGATCGAGGGGTGTTCGGTTTCTTTCTCGAACGTTTGCAGCTCGATACTCTGCGAGTTCCCTTTCAGCTTGATCCAGTCTGTTAGTAAGGGCTTGATTGGTGACCCTTTGACTTCGAATCTGGTCGATTAGAGTTGTCATCATTCCTCGGAGTTCGGGTAGTTCTCCTCGGGTTTGGGCTAGAGGAGTCGGCAAAATCGGTCTGGATTGGGATCGAGTCGGATCGTCGGAGGGTGGTCTGTCCCCAGGACGGTTCCAAACTCGAGCTCCAGTTCGTTCCGGGATTGTCGTCTGGTTGATCGGAAGAGATCGATCTTGATTCGAAGTCCCGATCGGAGGGATTCATTGCGTCGGGGCTGTTTCGGTCGCATCATTGGCTCCCGTTAATCCAATCGGGGTTACTCCGGCTCCTGAGTTGGATGCGATAGGATCGATGTCGTTGATTCCCGAAGGAGTTGTTCCTGATGTTTGGTTGGGATCCATAGTCGCGCTTAGGAAACTTAGATCGGTTTCTTAGCAAAGATGTTTTTCGTTTATCTTCCTCACAGTCGGCGCCAAAATGTAGGACCTAAAATCTACACAAATTATTTGATAGTGATCGGGGTTTGATCTAGGGAAGACAAATGATGAGGGCAACGATATCTTTAGAACACAACAATGTTAAATAGTTTCTGGTAGGCAAAAATGGACTTTATTGATAACTGGGATTGAATACAATAAATTGAGCTAGATCGAATGATACAAACGAGATCGATAAAAGGAGAATCTAAAAGTGGGAAGACAACAAGATCGATGTGAATGTGTAGCTCTCTCTAGGGTTTTCACCGTGTCCTCTTCCGTGTTTCTTCTCCTTCCTTTATAGTAAGTCGATTCTGAGATCCCCATGGTTGCTCCGTGATCTCAGCTTCTTGTTACGCGATCTCTGCGACCTCCGCGACTCCTTCTCGAGCTCGAATTCTCTTTGTGGGCCTCAGCTTGTCTCGGCTCATGCCTTTGATTGTGGCCCATTTCGGTATTGACTAAAATTGTGTCCAACAGGAATGTCTTGTACTAAGTAATATTCTTATGATTTTTTTATTGTGAAAGCCATGTATAAAAAATATCAAATGTTGCATCTGATGGCTGTGGCGCATCGACCAAAAAACGGGTACCCATTCTGTATGAGAGATATACAACATTGAAGCTGGCTTAGTAAGAAGATTTGGTTTGTTTTAGTTTGATAAGTTTTAGAGGAGAAGCATTGTCCAAGTAAAATAAACACTCGCATTCTTTGTTTGGAAGTGTTTTACATGTACATGTACTCGTGGGTGTCCACATGTACACCTGCACTTTGATGTACACATGCACACTGAAGTTTAGTCTTTAAGACTTGATTCAATCATATTTATTTATGGTGTAATAATTGCAAATAACTTAATAAAATACAAGTCGATGGTATTTGTCATTATATATGTAAAACATTAAAATGCAACATTCATTGCAACGCCAAATCACTGTCCATCTTTTACTCTCTTGTACACATAAATGTACATGTGGATACTGAAAATTATGTGTACATGTGGAATACTATTTTGCAGCAGTATATATGTTGATCAGTGAAAACACATTAAGAGAGGTAAGATAAATATAAAATCTTTGATAATAATCCTTCTTAAATTTCCCTTACAACTTTTGACTATCCATGTGTACACAATGTTTGACTGTCCACGTGTACATCAGTTTAAAAAATCTACATGTACACTGATTACAAACCAAACAATGGTCTGTGTAATTCACAAAGACGGGTATGTGCATTCAAAAATTACAAATCTTTACACCTTCAACGATGACAACCAGAGTTGTTGTTCAGTTCAGTCATAACCGCTTCGTTGAAATTTTAATCAGAAGACAAGAACTCAGTAGATTTCAGTTCCGTCATAACCACTTCATTGAATTTATAAGGAAGCAGCCATATAGACAAACCGAGTTCATCGGAGTTATCTATCCATCACCGGAACGATGGTTAAATCCACGGTGGAAAATGAGTCGAGGATTCCAATCGTTGATGCTGATGATTCCATACAAACTTATTATCTCAGAATCATACCTCACATTCACCTTCGTCATCCTTGCCGTCGTCGTCTTTGTTCTTACTGTCGGCGCCGTCTTCATCATCAACTCTGTCATCTTCTCTTTCCTTATTTTATTCTTCTACTGGTTCTATATGAGGCCGACTAAGGGTTACAAAATCGAACTCCATCGTCATGTGTTTTTCATCTTCATTATAATCTTCATCTTTTTCTGAGCATGATTTGTTTTACAAAAAAAAATTGTATGAGAAAGAAAGAAAAAAATTTAAGAGATAAGGAAAGAGAAAGAGAAAAAGTGATTGATTTATGGCTACATAATTTGTTTTTGTATTTTTGTTAGATTTTAAAGAGAGATAATAGAAAATGATAGTAATGAATTTTCATATGCGGGAAAGAAGAAAGAATGTGTTGAAATGAGAGAAAGTGTTCTGGTAGTTGAAACTGTCTCAGAGTAAAATAATAAACTCGAAAACTAGTGTAAATCTTTCTAACAAATATCTATATATAATAGCAAACTGTTTTTTGTAACTGCTGAAGTCATCACTTTTTTATAGGAAAAAAAAATTGTATCTAATGGTCAAGCTTGTTTTAATTATGCAATCTAGCGGACAAGATTTAGTTTCCTTTAAAATGATGATGTCATCTTTTACTAAAGCAAATGACGTCTTTTGTCTTCCCCGAACGAACCCATTCCTTCAAATAACAATGGCATCTCTTGAAAAATATATAATAGCAAACTGTTTTTTGTAACTGCTGAACTCATCACTTTTTTATAGGAAAAAAAAAATTGTATCTAATGGTCAAGCTTGTTTTAATTATGCAATCTAGCGGACAAAATTTAGTTTCCTTTAAAATGATGATGTCATCTTTTATTAAAGCAAATGAAGTCTTTTGTCTTCCCCGAACGAACCCATTCCTTCAAATAACAATGGCACCTCTTGAAAAAATTATAAATGTCATCCTCTTTGCTATTCTCTTCCTTCCGATTGTTCTCTTATACGGACTGATTTTTCGTTGAGAAGAATCCATGTAAATTGTCATTTGAACCAGTCCGATATTTAAGTTCTATTGATTTGGTCATTTAAAATTACAGATTGCAGTCTCTGTTGGTCTAGATTTATGTTTTCGTGTGAAGTCATAACGGTGTCGATGATGTAACTCTAAAACCAACATGTGTTCACGAATTTAGGTTTCTTTAACAATTTGATCTGATAAAAAACACTTTGCCAAGTCGTGAACGTTCGAATGATTCTTTATTATTATGATTCACTTGTAAAGGAAGATATATTTTCCTTTAAGATCGCTACTATACCTGTCTTTACGGTGTTTGCTGTCCTCAATTTCAGAAGATAAATATCTTCTGTTAACGCATCTAATCCAGATTTTAGAGTTTATAACTCTGTATAATCGTGGTTCAAAACCACTCATCTCTAAAAGGTACCTTTCTAAACTGTATACCCATCCATATTAAGAGAGAGACTCCGGATCTGTTCTCAGTGGGCTAGGTTCTTCGTTCCTCGCTGGAGGCAAGAGGAGTGCCGCCCTGTTTCGGAGCGGCTTGAAACAGGAGCTGTAAGAGTTGGCCGGAAAACTCTGATTGTCGCGTCTGCGGCTTCTCAGTCCAAAAAATCTTGGATCCCGGCCGTTAAAGGTGGCAGCAACTTCCTTGATTCTGAATGGCTTGATGGCTCGTAAGTCTATCCACTCAGATCTCTTCGTCACTCTTTTCTCAGAAAGAAAATATCTTCATTACTAGTCTGCTTGAAATAGGACTTACCTTGCTTTGTTATGCAATCTAATGGTAAAATTTTAGTTTCGTATAAATTTAAGACACAACCTTTGAAAATAAAATTCTTAACAAATTCATAAATTGTTTTTTATCACTGCCCTTCATCATTGTTCTTACTTTCATTCAATGTTGTTGTCCTATATATGTTCTCCATCTCTAACCGTGGAATTTTTTTCTGTTATGGAAACAACCTCTCTCTCTGAAAACGAGAGTATATAGTTTGTACATTGATGTCTGTTTCTTATTACTTTACAAGAGGTTAGTTCAAATGTTCTTTGCGTTTTCATTTTGCAGCCGGACAGGAGAATGAAAATTTATTAATCGATGTGTTTACTCTTTGGTACTTGTGCAGCATTCCATTCATCATTATCCCCAAACTTGGTAATCTTCTCTCTTTTGGGTGACAGTGGAGTCACTTATTTTATTCGACGTCTTTACCTTCCTCAGAAACAAATAGATAGATTTATTGTTGAGTTTATATAAGAATGGATTAGAACAACAAACAAGACATGTTCACCATTTCCAGAAAACATTGGAACCACACTTGTACTTGTCTTTGCCTTCGCATTCTAACGCCAAATATTCTGAGATTAGTGGTACCTAACTTTATGCATATACAAAACAAAGGACATGATAATCTCTTCATCTAACGATCTCCCAAAGAGAGAAAGAAAAGATTATCTGTAAAGAACTTTTTGTTTGGCAAGATCCTGACATCCAATGAAATTCTCACTGAACTTGCAGCTTCCGAACTGGACAGTGAATGCCCTAGCAAAGCCTGCTCCACTTGTTGCCAATCTCTTCTTATCATTCAGTTCCTATCATAAAAAAAATTACTTTTCATAATAAACAGGTTTCTTAAGAGATGTCAACATGATTCATAACTTTTTAAGACTTTACTTCGTTGGCTTAACTCTTCTTGAGGTAATCATCAATGACGCATCAGTAATCTTCAAGAATTTATTAACACAACACAAAAGCAATTTAATGGTCTTCAGGTTATCAAAGAGATATAATTTACATAGGATATCTGATGTTTCAGATCAGGACATAAAGAACTTGGTCGTGGCTTTTGCTTCCTCAGATATTAATCTGTGTTTCTTTTCTTCAAAGCCATAAAACTCAAAGGCTGTAGATTTGCCGATAAATCTGAGGTACATGGAGAACAACACATCGATTCCAGTTCAAGCGGCGAAGACTGAGTAAGAAGCTCTGAAATCGCTCCCCATGATCTATGTATAGAGAGTATTGTTGTTCGTTTGTGTTGATGATCACTGCCTATCAACAAAGACAGAACGTTCCTCTTGTAGAGGTCTCTCTCCTTAGCTTTTCGCTTTGTGTTTTATTTATTTGGTGAAAGCTTGAGCCTGGTTTTTCAGGAACGTTGGAATCAAAATAAACAGTTATTTGAACACAAACTACTCAAAATGTAAAAATGAAATCTGATTTTACCTCATGTGCACCAATTGTCACTGTCAATGCGTTTTAATTCCCCAGTGGTCGTGTGAAGTTTTATACAATCAATCATCTTTCTGAAAACCAATTGATCTCCTCTACTATTGATACCCCGTATATCAATAGGTTTCTTCTAAGTAACGTATATCAAACATTCCAGATTTTTTTAGTAGTAATTGAGAAAAGCTTTATATGAAAAATATTAATCATTCTTTAATCCTTTGTTTATATATAATGTATTGATATAGTTACGGATACGTTGGAAAACAAACTTATAAGTCGACATTGTCTAAAGGTAAGTTTAAGTCTTCTATTTTTTATGGTGGGCGATTAACTTTTTTAGAAAACAAACTATTTTCAGCAAATTGTATTGAGTCATCTGGAAGATGTTTTTCCTTCAAAAAAATGTCGAAAGTTTTAGCAAACAAAATATCAAAAGAAAACGGGGTAAAATTAATTTCAAGTATCTCTTGATGGATTTCTGATTCCCACACAAAACATGTTTCCAGTGGCTGAGACCTTCAAAGAACTAAGAAACGATATTGAAGTGATAAACGTCAATCACAAATTCTCACATTTAGAGAGCCAGTTAAAACTGAACTGAAATCTGGTGAATATCAATTTCGAAATAGAGAAACTGATTTGGGTTTGGTAATACCGATTATTTTTAAGAAACTGCAGTATATTGATGTAATTTGGTATATAAACCGATTAAACCGATTAAACCGAATAAAACGATTAATTAAAATACAAGTATAAATATATGTAAATGATATAATATAATTAATAATATATACATAATTTATCTCATTTATAGAATCTTCATATTTAAAATGTTGACTTTAGTAATTTTTTTTTAATTTAAGTGAAAATTTATATTTTCATTTTTATCAAATCAAATAAAACACAACTTTTAAAAATGCGTGCTAATTTAGCTATTTAAAAATATTACCATATTACTAATTTCTTATTTTTAGTTTACAAAAATATTATTATTAACTTATGTTTGCTAATTATTTTAAATAATAAAATAAAATAAATATTATATTTTAAATACTTATATATCTTTATGTTTTAATAAACCGATGTCTAATCATATAAAGTAAATTTTACAAAATGTTATAAAAATAATTATATTTATGGTTTTGATATAAAATTGAATAACCAAAAATCGATGGTATATGTACCGAACCAAACCAAAATAAATCTGGTTTTAATATGATAGCTATTTTTTTATAAACCAAAATACCAAAAAACCAAAAAATCGAACTGAAATCCGGATTGAACACCCCTAAGTCACATTCTACCCAAGAATGCAAACATTAACAGTTCTCATGGTTTGAAAAAGATAGTAAAAAGTCAATAGTCTTAGAGAGAAACCAACATCCTTATCATAATTCTTACAAATATTGGTATATATACCGAACCAAACCAAAATAAATCTGGTTTTAATATGATAGCTATTTTTTAAAAAACCAAAATACCAAAAAACTAAAAAATCGAACTGAAATCCGGATTGAACACCCCTAAGTCACATTCTACCCCAGAAAGCAAACATTAACAGTTCTCATGGTTTGGAAAAGATAGTAAAAAGTCAATAGCCTTAGAGAGAAACCAACATCCTTATCATAAATCTTACAGATAATTTTTTGGTTATTCAATAAGCAAAACAAAGGTTAAAAATTGCTATGAATCTAAGAACTGAAACAAAGGGAAAAGAAATAAACAATTATTACTGGGGCTTGCATTTTGTTTTACTATAATTTTTTCTGGTTATAACCGTTTATTTATATGGAAAGTTATCTCATTTTAGTTTTAACACTTATGCTTTTTCAACTCTATTTCTCATAAACTTTATTGCATACATTTTTCATTTGTCGATTTTATTTACCTAATCTCAAATTATAATTTGGAAGAACCATTTTATACTATTAAAATTATTATTATTTTGTTTTTTTTGTCGATATACTATTAAAATTATTTTAAAATGTAAAATTGAATACCAATTTAGATCCACCGGAAAAACTCATTTGTTCACATATATACTTTTTAATAAACATTTTTGGAAATGAGCTCCAATATATTTTGTGAACCTAATGAATTCAGACTTCTATTTATCTTGTTTGTTTCACATTTGAATTGGTATTTATAATTTGATATTTTATAAAAAATATATTTACGTTGTAAAATAATTTTTATTTGGAAGTGAAATATATACTTTATATTTGGTTCTCAAGATTATCACGTGTTTTATTTTTTTCGAGATAACCATCATTTCCCTATACCAATATTTTATCATTAGTTAATATTTTTGAAGGATTGCATCACTTTGGCATTAGTGTTTTTAATATCTTTTATTTATAATACAATTCTAATACTCTTATTTTTCATCTTCATCTTTTCATTTTAAATATATCAGTTATATATTTTTAAAAACATTTTATATATTATCATTTTGGTTTTAAACATTTAATGTATAATAATTTCTAAAATAATATTGAAATTTTAATAGTGATTATTAAACCTAATACTTTTGAAGGGTTGCATCACTTTGACATTAGTGTTTTCAATAAATTTATTTATAATAAATTTCTAATATCTTATTTTTCATATTTAATTTCTATTTTAACTATGTCAGTTTATATATATATTTTTTAAAATAGTTATATTTAATCAGTTTAAATTAATAGTGAAAACTTAATATTAACTTTCCTGCCATTTCGCGGGGTCCACATCCTAGTTGTAATAACGGAGTTGTTATATCAATTATATAGTATTGGGGTCAATGTAGAATTTTTACAAAAATACAGGGTAGAAGGAAAAGGGAGAAAAAGCAGAAACTGTAGTTTGGAAAACTCAGAAGAAACATTACGAAGCGGTTCTGAGAAGATGAAACTGTTCGACGCGCACTGTCACCTTCAAGACCCCAGGATTATCAGCAAAGCTCCTCAGCTCATCTCCTCCGCTGTAGCTTCCGGCGTCTCTGCCTTCGCCGTTAATGGAGTCTCCGAGGTTAGGCTCTGTCAGAGATTTCCAAAATGATAGCTTTTACATTTAACTGAATTGAATTTGGGCTTCGTTTAATTTTGGATAGAAAGATTGGAACTTGGTCAAAGAGATGGGAGTGAAATACCCTTCTGTTGTTCCCTGCTTTGGTATCCATCCATGGTACGAACTCTGTGTATGTAATATATACATTCAGTTACTGGTCAAGTTTCAGACTTTAAAGGTCCTTTTGAGTGTCTTGAGTATAGGTATGTAGCAGAGAGGAGTCCTCAATGGTTTGAGACGTTGAAGAGCATGTTTGAGACCACTCCTACTGCTGCTGTTGGAGAAGTAAATGTCTCTTGTCTCTTTTGATTTGAAGAAAACCTATTCGTTGTTGGTTGAAGCTGCTTTTCTTATTCATTGTAACAGATTGGTTTGGACAAAGGGTCTAAGGGAAGGGAGATTGATTTCTCAGATCAGGTTTCATGATTGATAAAGAAGAAACTTTTGTGCTTACATAGTTTGATGCTAAAATCTGCATTTTTTAAAAATGTTCAGGTTGGAGTGTTTCGTCGACAGCTTGAACTTGCAAAGGAACTGAATAAACCTGCGTCCATTCACTGTGTCCGTGCATTTGGGGATCTACTTGAGATAACAAAGTATGATCCTTTGCTTCCTGTTGTGTGTAGCAAAGCAAAAAGTGTGATGTTGTACCGTAATGCGCAGATCTGTAGGGCCTTTTCCTGCTGGGGTCATCCTTCACTCGTACTTGGGCGCAGCTGAGATGGTTCCTGAGTTTGCAAAGCTCGGTGCATACTTCTCCTTCTCTGGTTTTCTCATGTCCATGAGCGAGAAGAAAGCCAAGAAGATGTTGAAAGCAGTAAGATTCCCATATTTCTCTACTCGTAGATTACAGTTTTTAGGTGGAATAGAATCTTGATTTCAGTTCTTCTTGGTAGGTTCCTTCTGATAGGATCTTATTAGAGACTGATTCACCGGATGCATTACCAAAGTCAGAGTCAGGGACTCTCTACTTTGTACAAGGAGATCCTTCTCTGCTGCCAGAAAAAGGAAACTCATCTCAGGATCTTGAGTCTAATGCTTCCTCCAGTGGCGGCTCGATGAAATTGCCGAAGGAAACACTTAATCACCCTGCTAACATTCATACCGTATGTGTTGTTGTTGCTTAATGAATGCTTAAACCAATCTTCTTTC
Source organism: Brassica oleracea var. oleracea (assembly GCF_000695525.1). Lineage (NCBI taxonomy): Eukaryota > Viridiplantae > Streptophyta > Magnoliopsida > Brassicales > Brassicaceae > Brassica > Brassica oleracea. Next base: position 47,302,560 of record NC_027756.1, on the reverse strand, counting down.
TCATATAAGACCCTAATCAATTACGGTTACAGGTACTCGGGTATGTAGCAAGGTTGTTGGACATGAACAACGAAGAACTCGCGGAACTAAGCTATACAAATGCTGTTCGGTTGTTCTCTTATTCTGGTTCTAAGCTGCTTCTTGAGAGAAGTAAATCATTTCTTCTAGTTTGTCTCTTCGCATCTTTGTTTGGCCTCGGAACAAGTTTTTGATAAGGATCTTTGTCTTTAGGTGCCGCTGATGTCTCTGGTCACACTCAGAACCATTCAACAACACATGTACCATCAAGTTCTTAAGACATTTACAAGTCTTTGAAGTTGCAATAGTGTTGTAGACTCACACTTCACTTTGTATAAGACTTTTTTTTAACTATATTTGACATGTTCATATATGATATGATGATGATAATAAAGATTATAGATTTACATAATATGTATTTTGTTATTGCACCTGTGTAAATTCATTTGATGATAAGATTTGAGTCATTATTTTTTGCTTTTTAAAAAAAAATTAAATTGGTAACAAACAACTTAACTTGATTCCTATATCTCCGCAGGTCTCTTGATTTTGTTTTTGAATTATTTGTGTGTTTGGCCCTATGCTTCTCTGCTTTTACCTTCCGTTGTTGCAGAACACATGATGAAACTAAGTACTTTGTGTTGTTGAAGCCTAAAACACAGACCAACTCATAAACACACATTCCTTCAAGAAAAGATGTCAGATTTTGAAACCAGGTAAGGTTTCGTCATCTGTTCTATTTCAGATTAGTATCATCATTCCTGATTTAAACACATAAATATTCATTTTGTTTGAAGAAACTCGAAGTCAGAGCTTCATATCAACGTTAAGGATGTTGCGTTTCATCTCTCCAAAGTATGTTTCTTTCTATTCTCCATTAGATTTATCAAAAAGAGAGATTGTTTCCTAATTTTTCAGTTTTTTTTTGTTTGTGTAGGAAACTATAGCAAAGAGATCAGCGACAGTGAGCTCATTACTCGAGAGAAACAAGATCGATGAGCTTCCCTGTATCCTACGCGATATAGAAACTGATCCAGAAACCTTCAAGCTCGTTGCTAAGTTCTGCTACGGCTACAAAGTGAACCTTTCGTCTGATAACATCGTATCCGTTCTCTGCATAGCCTACTACTTAGGGATGAAAGAAGAACACAGCACTGATAACTTGCTGGGAAAGGCATCTAGTTTCTTAGAAACACGAGTTCTACCCAGCTGGAACGAGACCGTAAACGCTCTTCGTTCAGGGGACAAGAGTCTCGACAAGCTAGCGGATTTCGAACTCGTGGATCTCTTCTTCGATTCCCTTATCGAAAAAGCTTCCTACGATCCAAGACTCCTCGGCGAACCGATCAAGAACAGAGAGGAAACAACAAGTGAGTATAGACCTAACCCTAGGAGAAGACTGTTTGATAACGACTGGAAGTCTGAAGATTTGATCACTCTCCCGCTTCGGTTTTACGAGCCTTTGATGATCCGAGCTACGGAATCACGCAGCATTCCTGTTGAATACATCGTTTCATCGGTATGTAACTATACGAAGAAATGGGTTTTGGACGAGGAAGATAGCGTGTCAGGCAAGAAAAGAGAAGTTGTCGAAGCGGTTGAGAGGCTTTTGCCTCACAAGAGAGGGCTCATCTCTTGCGAGTTCTTGTTCAAGACGCTAAAACATTCTATCTCGTTAGAAGCTAGCTCTGAATGTCGAAATGGGTTTGGGATCAGAGTCAGCAAACAGCTCGACATGGCTACACCAACGGATCTCAAGATTCTAACGCAAGGATACGGAGAGAAAGACATCCAGCTCGTTAGAACTGTGGTCACTAGCTTTTACTCTAACTACACCAACGAAGAAGAAGACTCCGAAGACGTTTCTGTTTTCGTCAAAGTGGCGAAGCTCTTGGAGGAGTTTCTGTTATTAGCTGCGAGTGAGGATACTTCTCTGAAGCTGGAGGCGTTTGTGGCGTTAGGGGAGATCACGGCGGCGATTTCGCTCGGTGTTTTGAGGTACTCAGATGGGATTTACAGAGCGGTTGATGTTTTCTTGGAGAGGCGTGGATACTTGACCGAGTCTGAGAAGATGGAAGCTTGTAAGGTTCTTGACTGTAAGAAACTTTCTAGGCAAGGATGCGAGGAAGCTGCGAAGAACCAGAGGCTTCCTCTTAGGGTTGTTGTTCAGATTTTGTTTGTTCCTCAGCTTCAGATAAGGGATACAGTGGCGAAAGAGATTAAGGGAGGAGAAGAGAAGGTAGAGGAAGAAGAGGTTACGGTTTGGAGCGATGAGGATGAGATGGAGAAGATGAGTGAGAAGCTGTTAGGGATGGAGATTCAGGATCATGAATGTGTTATTCATCGATGGAAGAAGGCGAAGAAGGTAAGTGTGTGGAGTCAAGTGAAGAGGAAGTTTGGTTGCTTGACTACTTCTTCTTCAGATGATGCTTGCACCTGTGATGCCAAGAACAACAACAAGAAGAAGAAGATTCATCATCTCTACAAATAAATAAACAAATAACTTCAGATAAGACACTTTGTTCTGTTCTTGTTGTTGCTCTCTTTCTGACATTGGCTGTTTTTTTTTTGTTAATGATTATTTTCTCAATTCATCCAAAACCATGAGAACAGTGCAAATAAATCTACAACAAAACAAATTATTCTATAGACTTTGACATGGTATTTTAGTTCATACTCAAAACTACGATGTTCCTTGTCTCACACGTCTATTAGGGTTTTGACATTGGAGAAGATGTTTTTTTTTTTGTTATTGATTATTTTCTGAATTCATCCAAAACCAGAAGAACAATAGAAAGAAAGCTAAAACAAAACAAAATCTTCTATGGACTTTCACATGTTACTTAAGTTCATACTCAAAAACAATGTTCCTTGTCTCACACGTCTATTAGGGTTCAGCTTTTTCAAAGCCTTTCCTCTCTGTTCAAACCATAGTTAACAACCCAAAAAGACGATCAGTTCCTGATCATTCAGTATCATCAAATCATCTGTTCCCCACGGATAATCTCAAAGGAGTTCTATCGCAATCCTTATCAACGCCACTCTCATCATGATGTTCTTGATGATCTTCGTCTCCCATTCTCATATGATCCGGAATCAGTTTATTAGTACTTCTTTCATTTAGATCCTCCTCCTCCTCCTCTTCTGCTGCTTTTACTCCTCCTTCATCTCCAAGAACCACCACATTCCCGAACTGCACGTGCTTCTCTCCGTCCCTCGGCGAATTCCTCGGCTCCACCGCAGCCACGGGATGTGAATCCGACATGACGATTTCCGTGATGCTTTTATTGTTTTTCTCCTCCTCCTCCCCGCCTTTCTCAGGATCGAATCTGGAAACTCTTTGGCTTATGGAGAGGATGCAAGGCTTGAGGAGACAAGAGTAGATGTAAGCCAAGAACCAGAAGAACCATGGGATACCAACGAAGAACATACCCGCTTGTAGAAACAGAGGATTTGGATCATGTTGGACGAGGTAAAGCCCGAGAAGGACTCCTCCTGTGAGGATGCATGAAAGAAAGAGAAGAGTGACGATGTATATTCTTGGATCACCTGTTCTTTGATCCATTCGAATTCCCGACCACTAGATCTGAAACACGGATGAACAAGACCTAGAGATCGTGTTTTTTTTCTTTCTTCCTCTTTTGTGTATTGTGTGTGTTTCTTGAATTAGACTATGGTTTTTTCGTTTTTTCTTAATTTCTTTATCCGGACAATTGGATGTAACAGAAACAGGAAAGACCGCTAAATGAGGACTTAATTTTATATATCTATTTATTTTCCTTCATTCGCTAAATGACTATGAATTTTTTTTAATATGGTAGTGTCATTTTTTTTGAGAAAGAAAAATTTGGACCATTTCTCGATTTGTGCGTGTCATCCTTGCGCAGGGGCCATGCTAATCTTCTCTGTATCGTTCCAATTTTATCGGATGTCCCCGAAGGGACAAATATAACATTTAAATATGGTAGTGTCATTGTGAAGTTGTTAAGAGACATTGGCTTATATTAAAGGTGATATACAGACGGATTAATTCGGGGAATATAGTTTTTTCCAGTTTTTTAATACTTCTTCAGTTCCACAAAGATAGACTTTTTATTATTTTCACACATATTAAAAAACACACATTAAACTACCATAATAAATATATCGTTTTCTGTAATTATTAATTTTCAATAAATTTTAACCAATAGTAATTCAATAAAATCAATTAATTTTTTTGAAATTTACAATTTATTCATAGAAAACACAAAAAATATATTTTTCTGAAATAAAATCTAATTAAAGAACGGAGGGAGTACGAGGGATTGTGGAAATATGTCATATTCCACGTAAGAAAGTATTATATTATCTTATATAATAAGACTACATGGTATATACATATGGTTATCGTGCTACCAACCAAGATGCGACGTAAGTTCACGATGTCTAATACATGATCTCCACTTTTCTATAAAAATATATCTAATAAAAGAAACTAATGTGTAACCCTGACAATTTTTTTAACATCTGTTGACTAGAGCCAGTTAGTCACAATGGTTCCTCTCCCTTGAAAATGAGTCCAAAAACATGTGTTTTAATATTTTTTAGAACTATCATTAGTTAATGGCAGGGGCGGTCCTGCGTATAACGAAGTGAAACATTAGACTAGGGCCTCCGATTTTCTTTAAAAAATTACACTAAAAAATCCCCTAAATTTGTTTAAATTTTTTATTTATTAAAGCTTTACTAAAATGTTTATGGCCTCCAACATGGACGCCCCTGATTAATGATTAATGGCTAATGGATATACAAAGCTTAGAATGTAAAAGAACGTAAATTAAAAAAAAACAAATAAATATCCCTTATATATTAATTGAGAAACATTACAATTTTTAAGTGTAGGCACGTGTCATCACCAGAATGAAATTCAGAATCCTTAGAAAATATGTTGGTCCAATTAAGTATATATTATACTTTTCATTAAACTAATCATAAAATTAATTAAAGTGTACAATTACTATGTTCTTTTCTTTCCTTAAATAAAAGCTACAGAATTACCAAATATGACTAATATATATATGATAATTAATGATTCAAATAATAAATATTTGATAACAATTTATATTTCATCCATTGTTTTTGTTTAATTTTATATTATTAAAATAAATTAAACAATCAAATTAGCTATAAAATTAAAATATAGATTTTTCGTATATGTTATATTTTGAATTTAAAAAAACAACAAAATTACTAAAACTGTTAAAATTATTATGTTAAAAATTAATGAACAATAGTTTAACATCCCCTATATATTAATAGAGAAGCATTTAAAAAGTTTAGAACATGTAGTTTGTACTAATTAAAAAGTGTCACGATGAGTTGTCACGTAATTGGAATGTTAATTTGTTTACGTGGCAGCTTGAAATCAATTGACAATTTTGTTAGTCCAAAATTAAATTATTAGGGAATCCCCTATGTATTAATTGAGGAACATTTGAAAAGATGTAACCTCAATTTTGTAATAATTAAAAAAGACTCATTGTTTATGTGTCAATCAATTAGGTAGTTAATTAGTCATACGTGTCAGTCTCACATTGAAATTGAAAAACATGTTGGTCCAATTCGATTTTTATATCTCACTAGAAACATTTAATACCAACTATATGATATCATATGATATTAACTTAAGCAAGGTGACTATTTATTATATATTATTTCCTTAAATAAAACCTATAGAATTACCTAATGTGATTACGATATATATAGTAATTAATGATTTTAAATAATGAAGATTTGCTAATAATTTGTATACTTTCTATCATTTTTGTTTAATTCTATACTATTAAAATAAATTACACAATTACATTAATCGTATATTAAAATTTTAGATTTTTTTTGTATATGTTGTATTTTTAACTTTTCAAAACGAGTATAAATTACTAAAACTGTTAAAAGTCTCACATAAACTTTTGTGATCAATGTTTAATTTTTTTTTATAATAAGATACAATGATAATAAAATCATATAAATAAATAATTTTATTTTAATAGGTGTTTATGTTAATATATATACTTCACATCGTTTAAATTTAATTATATATCATACGATAGATAAGATTGATTGTTTTGATTTATTTATTCTAAAATGATTGCGAATAAATAAGAGCCGTCATTTGATTTATATGTGTAAGCCAATTTATTACATAATAATAACTTATTTTTTAATTATTTAAATATATAATTATTATTTTATTATTTCATAATATGCAGAAAAATATAAAATAAATATTTATTCTGTACAAGGCGCATATCTTAACCGAAGTATGTATCTCTTTAATAATTTTGAATCTTAAACATTTTCTAAATCTAAGGCCAAAATAAAAGAAAGAAATGAGAATAAACTCAAAAATCAATATTTATATCGAGCAATAACCAAAATGGCACAAAAAGGAGAAAAATATCGAAGATAGATAACATTGGCACGTGAACGTAAACTTCTCATAACCATAATTAACTTTTGAGTTGTTAAATCATGATATAAAACTGAGCTGACGTAGTTTCATGTAATCAAATAGTAGGCATGAGATTCTTCGACCTAAACGTTAGGTTTTTATGCGATAAATAATTTTTTGATCTAAAATATTTTTTAAAATGAGATCAGTTCATTAGTAAACAAATTATGTAATTAACAAAAAAGTTTTTAAGAAATTGTTTAAGGGCTAAATATATATAAATTCGATCAATAATATAATTTTTTTTTTCATACGATATTTCTTAAATAATTTTCATATAAATTTACCCTGCGCAAGACGCATGTCTTATCCTAGTGTTATATTATATAGTATGTCAATTATGGACCATTCATTTATCAAATTGAAATTTATTATATATTATTTCTTTAAATAAAACTTACGGAATTACCTAATGTAATTATGATATATATGGTAATTAATGATTTTAAATAATGAAGATTTGCTAATAATCTGTATACTTTCTATCATTTTTGTTTAATTCTTTATTATTGAAATAAATTACACAATTACATTAATCATATATTAAAAATTTCGATTTTTTTGTATATGTTATATTTTCAATTTTTCAAAACGAGTATAAATTACTAAAACTGTTAAAAGTCTCACATAAACTTTTGTGATCAATGTTTAATTTTTTTTCTATAATAAGATACAATGATAGTAAAATCATATAAATAAATAATTTTAGTTTAATAGGTGTTTATGTTAATATATATATACTTCATATCGTTTAAATTTAATTATATATCATAAACGACAGATAAGATTAATTGTTTTGATTTATTTATCCTAAAATGATTGCGAATAAACAAGAGTGGTCATTTGATTTATATGTGCAAGCCAATTTATTACATAATAATAACTGATTTCTTAGTTATTTAATATATAATTATTATTTTATTTTTTCATAATATGCAGAAAAATATAAAATAGATAATAAATATAAAATATTTATCTGCACAAGGCGCAGATCTTAACCTAAGTATGTATCTCTTTAATAATTTTGAAACTTAAATTTTTTTCTAAATCTCAGGCCAAAATAAGAGAAAGAAATGAGAATAAACACAAAAATAAATATTGATATAGAGCAATAACTAAAATGACACAAAAATGAGAAAAATATCGAAGATAGATAGGATTGACACGTGAACATAAACTTCTCATAACCATAATTAACTTTTAAATTGATAAATCATGATATAAAACCGAGCTGACATAGTTTCATTGTAACCAAATAGTAGGCATGAGATTTTTCGGCATAATCGTCATGTTTTTATGCGATAAATAATTTTTTGACCTAAAATATTTTTAAAAATGGGACCAGTTCGTTAGTAAACAAATTATGTAATTAACAAAAAAGTTTTTAAAAAATTGTTTAAGAACCAAAAATATTAACTCGATCAATAATATAAATTTTATTTTCCATATGAAATTTCTTAAATAATTTTTATATAAATTTACTCTGCGCAAAAGACGCATTTCTTATCGTAGTTATTAATATAACTGGAATGCAGCAACACTATTGATATATTGATTTATGATCGTGAGAATGTTACGTTTCTCTCACATTGATTTATGATCATGATCAGTCTGGATACATCTTCGTCTTAAAATAATAGTTTTGATTGATTCTTTATAATTAACTTTCATTTGCAGTACCTATTTTTGAAGTTGTTTTTTTTTTGTCGACCAAGTTCTATTAATAAGTCTTTCAAAAAAAAGGTTCTATTAGTAAGTCCAACGGACTAAGAGAATTGGTATCAGATATAAAAAGTGAAGTTCAACAAAACAAATATAAAAAAACAAAAAAAATATAAAATAAAAGCATAAATAGAGAAAAACTATGTGTTGGTTCGTGTTCGTCCACGTGCAAGCTTTCTGATGCTTTACAAGAAGCACATCCAAAACAAAATTCGTCTAAACGAACTAAAATCCGACAAAACAGAAGGTAAAATTGATCATTAAATAAAAAATTCAACCCAAAAAAAATATCAATGTCTTTCTCTCTGGAAAAAGTTCGAATGTTACGAAGGAGAGAAGATTTTTTCTTTGTATTTCCTATTTGTTAAGTTGTAGGATCATTACTCCACTAGAATTACTAGCTCCAATAACAATCAATTAAAATATAGGTTATGATGGTTTTAAATACATAATCATCTTATTGGTTTCGTTGTGGAGTAAATTTCTGACCCAAAGATAATGTTAGTGGTCTATGTTTGAATAGATATATGTGAATTACATTGCTAACTTACAACTAGCTACTGAATAAATGGGGGAAAAAATCAAAATTTCATTTTATACTCTTATGTTTAGTACCAAAGTGATATAACCTTGTTGATGCATACATTAGTTTGAATGTTTTAAAACTTAGAGGGGCTTACAATTATTATTTTAGGATGACGATAGCTTTCTCAATTGTAAATTTTTTTTTATCTTTGCTAAATATCCAAATTAATTTTCAAATTTGAATATCAACAATTCCTATTTATTTAACTTTCTCGAATAAGATGGCTGAACGTCTAATGCAACCAATCACCTCTGAAATAACACTTGTGAGTATGTTAGAAATGTCTAAATTGATTTTTTCAGTCTCACTTTTCAGTTTTCCAATAAAGTGTCAGGGATTTTGGAGTGTGTTCAGCTTGTCCACCATCTTCAAAGTTTTCATGGGCAACAACTAAATCAAAATCTGATAGAGTTTTGATTTTTTTCAATATGTTAAACAAAGATCACAAAGAAGCATGCATATACAAGCAATTCAATGATTGTTCTTTCTGCTTACAAGAAATTGACAAAATGGTGATGTTAATCATAAAAAAATAACATTTTTACACTTTCTAAGCTCCTATTACGAAAAGATATATGATTGCATTAGGTAACTAATTAAAAGAATCACAAAACGCAGGAATGATGCCTCAAATCGCGACTCTGTTCTCATCCTCCAGCAGCGTCTTCGGGTTGTTTACATTCTGAATCTTGGACTCTTTAGTGTTGGTAAAGTCAAACCATCCTTTCTTAGGATTCGGTTCCGACTCCGGCAGCGCCTTGTTTTCGTCGCTCTCTATCTCCGGCAGCGCCTTGACGCTGTCGCTCTTTATCTGCTGCCTTGTCTTCGTCGCTCTCTATCTCCGGCAGCGCCTTGTCTTCGTCGCTCTCTATCATCGCTCTTCAGTAAATTCTTGAGATGGATAATATTGAAGTATAAACCAGGTTACTTGGTTAGCTGAATTGGTTTATTTTCGCTGGTTCAGTTTATCTATTCCGGTTTAGTAAATATGTATTGTATATAAAGACGTTAGCTTGTAAACGGTAGGATTAAGAAATGAATATACATTTTTCCTAACAAACTCTTTCTTCTCCACTGCTCTCGATCTCCATTACTCTCGACTTCAACATGTAATATGGTATCAAAGCCATCACAAAGCTCTTTTATCACTTGATTCCGCTTCGTTATTCATCTTCTTCGCTCGATTTCGTTTCTAATCTATCGATTTTGAGCTCCGATGGTGTCTATTAAGAAGATACCTCGCCGTACGACTCGTAACTCGTCTCGATCGAATGTTGTGCCTCGCTCTCCTTCGCGATCTCCATCGGTTTCTGTTGATTCACCAATCGATACATCACTTCCTAACAACAAGATAGGATTCATTGACTCAGTCTCCTCTGTACATGAACAACTCAGATAATCCAGGTTTACAACTCATTTGCATTCAGCTCGATGGTTCTAACTATGATGATTGGAGCACTGCGATGAAAATTGTTTTTCTCAGTCTCACTTTTCAGTTTTCCAATAACGTGTCGGGATTTTGGAGTGTGTTCAGCTTGTCCACCATCTTCAAAGTTTTCATGGACAACAGCTAAATCAAAATCTGCTAGAGTTTTGGTAGCTTTCAAATGAACGAAGACATTATTAGAGATTTGCCATATTTATTGTTTCTGGCCAATGGAAAATTTTATCAAGACATTATTATTCCAGTAGAATTACTAGCTCCATTAACAATCAATTACAAGAATTTGTTCTTTTAATATAGTTTATGAAATGTTAAAATACCTAATCATCGTATTGCATTCTCTGTGCAGTAAATTTCTGACCAAAAGATTCTCTTAGTGCTCTATGTTGAATATGTATATGTTAATTACTTACTTACTTACAACTCTTGATTGGACTGGCGAAAAATAAAAAAATTTCAAAAATATATCTATTTTATTAAAGTAGAAGTACCATTTAGATATGTTTGGAAACATGAATAGTAGTAAAAAAAAGAATAAAAATTTGTTTGGAAACATTGATAGCAATGTATTAATTTAATATTTTATAATTAACTTCCTAAATCTACATATACTATACGAATGGGTCTATATAAAAAAACAAGCATACATGAATGAGCCTGTAATTTTGTAATATCTTTATAGACATGTTTTTGTGTTGGTCCAATGCTAATCAAACAAGAAATATGACATACATATAAAATCTATCTTATTAAAATAGAAGTACCATTTAGATATGTTTGGAAACATGGATAGTAGTAAAAAAAAGAATAAAATGTTGTTTGAAAACATTGATAGCAATGTATTAATTTAATATTTTATAATTAACTTCCTAAATCTACATATACTATACGAATGAGTCTATATAAAAAACAAACATACACGAATGGGCCTGTAATTTTGTAATATCATGTTTTTGTGTTGGTCCAATGCTAATCAAACAAGAAATATGATATACATATAAAATGTAAACGTGAGATTAGAGATCAAACCAAGTCATACACACCCAAAACCATAACTGATCATAAGAATACTATTTCATACAAACCCAAAACCATATAAATTCACTAGAGTTATGTATAAACCACATATATATGTTTCATAAAATCCATCTTATCAAAGTAAAAGTACCATTTAGATATGTTTAGAAATATGGATAGTAATAAAAAAAAAAGTTGTTTGGAAACATTGATAGCAATGTATTTGTTTAATATTTTATAATTAACTTCCTAAATCTACATATACTATACGAATGAGTCTATATAAAAAACAAACATACACGAATGGGCCTGTAATTTTGTAATATCTTTAGACATGTTTTTGTGTTGGTCCTATGCTAATCAAACAAGAAATATGACATACGTATAAAATGTAAACGTGAGATTAGAGATCAAACCAAGTCATACACACCCAAAACCATAACTGATCATAAGAATACAATTTCATACAAACCCAAAACCATATAAATTCACTGGAGTTATGTATAAACCATATATTGATGTTTCAAAAAAAACAGATATACAATACTAGAAACATAATTACCCAACATACAAACCTTAATTTTTTATGGACTATCAAACCGGTCATTGTTATATTGATTATTTAACTGATCAAATAATTTGAAATGCCATCGATTTTACCGCTCACCTTAAAATTCTTACTACAATGTTTATGGCTCACAACATTTTACGGACGTCTCTGTTACATGGCACAATGATGAAATACATACTTTAAACAATAATTAGATGGAATCGTTAAATTTTCCTTTTTCTAAAGTTTACATATACTTTAAAACATGCACCTGTGCACTGATCTAGTTAAATTCTTATGTTTAGTATCAAAGGGGGTAATCTTATCGACACATATGTTTGTTAATGTTCAAAACTAAGAGGAACTTCCAATTATTCTTTTAGGATCGCGATATGTTTCTCAGTTCTAAATCTTACAAGAAAACTTTTGAATCTATAATGCAACCAATCATCACCATATATATATACACTCATCTATCATGTACTATTGTACTTGCTTCTTCCACTGTAAGCCCATTTGATAAACAGGAGTAGACAGACCAATTCGGTTATCTCGAGAGTTCCGCAGCTGGTATTAGGCAAACCAGGTTCGTTCAAATCAAAAGGCTGGCACTAGCGACTGCGATCGGAGGAGAAGAAGAAAGAGCTCGAGATGGAGATTTCCCGAGCTCGTTCAAGCATCGTTTGCGTTCTTCTTTTACTCTCACTGAGCTTCGCGCGCGCCCTGTGCTTTCTCTAAGTCTCCTCGTCCCTTATCCGTAAGTCCCGCCTAAAATCTCTGTGTTAGAGGACTCAGTAAGTATAAAGCTCCGTTGGGGAACATGGGAGCTTGACTCTGTGGGAGAAATCAATTTGTAGGATGCGGAGATAAGGGAGAAGAAGAGAGAATGCTATGCTGATATAGAGAGGTGAGTCGCTTTTGGTGAGTTCTGAGATATAATGGATCATTTGTAGGATGATATTTGGTTAAACTTGTTTGCTTTATTAAGTTCAAAGTTTCTACAAGTAGTTAGCTGATTCTTAGCTCTTTTTTTTTTTTGTTTTCTGTTCTTTGGCTCACTTGTGTTGTGTATGTGGAAAACAAAACAGTGGGTTATGGGGTTGGCAATGCAAATCTTCTCCAATAGCAAAAGAGAATTGTGCGCTGCGTTGCCTTTCTCCTGTTTGCTATCAACTCATTTACGAGACCACCGATCCGGTAAGTGTAAAAATGAAGTAATAAGAAACAAGATGGTGGGTTAAGGTCTCAAGACAATGGAGATACCACTACAAGGGACAAACATGCATGGTTGGTTAAGGTCTCAAGACAATGGAGATGCCACTACAAGGGACAAGCATGCATGGTGGGTTAAGGTCTCAAAACAATGAATTATTAGTTTATCATATCTCATCTACCATTTACCATACTTGTAACCACTATATATATGAGATGTTCTCATAAGCAAATCAATCAAGTGAATAAGATTATCCTTCTTTACTCTCTCTCTTTTTCTCTCTCTCTTGTTCTTCACTATGTTCTTTAATTTCTAACATGGTATCAGAGCATCAAAGCTCTTGAACACCAAACTGCTTCCGCAAATCTATTCTATTCACCTTACTCTTTCACTTGTTTGGTTTACTTTCTTCAGAATCTCTTTCATTTTCTTTTACCCAGTAGCAAGCAAAGATGGAGCAACACCAGCTAGTGAGGATTCCAGTCACCCTGAAGGGTCCTAACTACATTACTTGGTCGAGATTGACCAGGACAGCTCTTGGAGGAAGAGGTCTATGGGAGCACATCACCACAAGTGAGGCCCCAAGACAAATCACCCAAGGAGAAGATGG
>NC_027756.1:47286366-47286644 GCF_000695525.1 Brassica oleracea var. oleracea | reverse complement strand
TGACCACCAAACTGCTTCCGCAAATCTATTCTATTCACCTTACTCTTTCACTTGTTTGGTTTACTTTCTTCAGAATCTCTTTCATTTTCTTTTACCCAGTAGCAAGCAAATATGGAGCAACACCAGCTAGTGAGGATTCCAGTCACCCTGAAGGGTCCTAACTACATTACTTGGTCGAGATTGACCAGGACAGCTCTTGGAGGAAGAGGTCTATGGGAGCACATCACCACAAGTGAGGCCCCAAGACAAATCACCCAAGGAGAAGATGGCAAGGAGGT
>NC_027756.1:47260424-47283083 GCF_000695525.1 Brassica oleracea var. oleracea | reverse complement strand
AGTGTAAAAATGAAGTAATAAGAAACAAGATGGTGGGTTAAGGTCTCAAGACAATGGAGATGCCACTACAAGGGACAAGCATGCATGGTGGGTTAAGGTCTCAAAACAATGAATTATTAGTTTATCATATCTCATCTACCATTTACCATACTTGTAACCACTATATATATGAGATGTTCTCATAAGCAAATCAATCAAGTGAATAAGATTATCCTTCTTTACTCTCTCTCTTTTTCTCTCTCTCTTGTTCTTCACTATGTTCTTTAATTTCTAACAGTAAGGAGTATAAAACGATGATGATGATGATGAATCTTCTGTCTTTTATTTCCTTTTTGATGCATTGTGTTCTTTTTGTTGTTGAGCAGCTTGAGGAAGGCGAAAAAGATTTGGTTAGGAGCCAAGAATACAAATATTGTATGTACAAGTAAGTTTTACAAGAGGCATTCATGCATATATTCTCTCTTTGGTTCTTCGGAACTTGATGAATCAGTTAGTCGGAGGACCAAACATGATTATTTTAAATGTTTTAAGTTCCTTTATTTCTCATTCAATCCGCATGAATCATATGTAAATATTGATCTGTTTTCTTCTGCAGGTCTTCGCTAGGGGAAAGCCTAGATGGTATTCGAGGCAGCTATTTGATGGAATCAAACAAGACTCTTTGATTGTGTAGAAACAAAACTCTCTCTCTCTCTCTCTCTCTCTTTAATTGTGTAGAAACTAGAGCACAGTTGTGTAGCTTACCAATCAAAACTATGAGAAACTTTGCTTTTAGATTGATTAGATTTGGTTAAACAAACTGAGCGACGCATAAGAACAAGAGAGCTCAAACTACTGAGATCACACAACACAGCCCTAAAAGAATGAACTCTAAGAATTAAACAGGAATCATTCGTGGCAGTTTACAGACGCTCCCCTTGCTCACGAGCAATAGAAGCCGAGAGGATTCCAAGGTCTCGATGTATAACAGTTAACGCGGCTTCACACTCGGACACAATTCTAGTTACAGAAGACGGCTCTCCAGCTACTGTTCCTGATGATCCAATCGATAGTGCTGCATGCGAGTCTCTTAAGTTCTTCAAGTTCCCTAGGAACTGTCACCAACCAGCACACAAACATTGTTTTACCAGAAGCATTGTATAACATGATCAAAAGATATTAAGATAGAAGGAGACATTTGTGGTTGGTTACCTTGAGAAGCATATTATATGCCTCCAGCAGACGGTTTGCAGCAGGACCAAACCCATGAAGCTGAGGCACTTCCATCATGTGATCCACGGACGGATTTCCTACAAGATCAATGCATACAGATGATAATGATACAGCGGTTCATGTTCTAATTTAAGGAAAAGCCAAGTCAAATCATAAAGATATATTTTAAGACAGATTGATAGAGGAAAATAGTTGTACTTATTAGCATATATTTCATATCTATTGTAAGCTAATCTAGGGTTGATAGGGAGAGAGCACGAAAACACAGTACCTTTGTGTAGATGGTGTTGAAAGCTCTAGCAGTTTCAAGAAACGATTCTAAACGAGCCCTTAGTTCAGATTCCACTTCTGCACATTCTTCGTCAGGGTTGTAGGCATGCTTAAAAGAAGAAACCAAGGAGCAAAAAAACATGTTTAACTCAAACAATCTGGATCTTATGTCAAAATACATTCGACTAAATTCAGTGTTACATGTAAGTAGCACAATACCTCTGTCTCAGAAAACAGAGTTGAAGCGTAAGGAAGTCAGTAACAAGATGGGCTCAGGAGTGGACAACAATCAGATGAGAATGTTGGGCCTACCACAAAGTCAAAGCCCATCTCAACCAAGTCAATGAAGAACGCACCAAACGTAAGAGCCACTGCAACACTCCAAATACAGAGCTGTAAGAGTACGGCTCTAAAGGAGAAAGAGCCCGCTGGAGTTGTGGTCCTTCACAACCAATTCAAACCGTTGGCTACTTGAATCCAAAGGATACAATCGTGACACGTGCAAGAAGATAAAGAGATGTCACCTAGGGCTTTAGAGAAACTCTAGCCTTATATATCTTGTAAAGGAACAATCTTTGTAACCAAGTTTTGGAGATTAAGTAATACAAAGTTTTCCTATACTTCACATGGTATCAAAGCTTTGAAACCTTCATCGGCGCTGTCATGGCGGAAGCTCAAGATCCTTATCCGTTTCCGGCGAAAATCCATGTCTCAAGTTCAGTTACTCTAAAGCTCAACGAGAGCAACTATCTCCTCTGGAAGACCCAGTTTGAAGCTCTTCTTAGCAGTCAGAAGCTTTTGGGGTTCGTTACCGGTCAAACACCCGCACCAGCTGCTACCGTTACTGTCGTCGTTGATGAAGTTCCTGTCGTAAATCCGAATCCAGATCTTGAAGCCTGGAAGTGTACGGATCAACTCGTGAAGTCATGGTTGTTTGGGACTCTTACCGAAGAAGTTTTTGGTTATGTCCACAATCTAGAGACATCTCAAGATGTGTGGTTATCTCTGGCCGACAACTTCAACAAAATCTCTGTGGCGAGAGAGTTCGATCTCAGACGTCGTCTCCAACTTCTCAACACTCGTGGTAAAGACTTCTTAGTGTACTGTAGAGAGTTTCGAGCCTTGTGCGACCAGTTGAGTTCCATCGGTAAACCAGTGGAAGAATCCATGAAGATCTTTACTTTCCTCAATGGTCTTACCCGTGACTATGACCCTATCTCAACCGTGGTCCAAAGCTCCATGTCTCGCTTCCCACCCCCGACATTCAGTGATGTAGTCTCAGAAGTCACAGGGTTTCACACTTGTCTCCAGTCCTATGAAACTCCAGCTGATGTGACCCCTTTCACGGCGTTTCAAACTCAGCGTCTGGTAACAACAACAACTACACAAGAGGTCGTGGAGGTTACAACTCTCGCTTTGGAAACAGAGGAAGAGGGTGTGGCTACTCAACTAGAGGTCGTGGGTTCTCTCAACAAGTCAACTCCAGTGGTTGGAATCAGTCTCAGTCGCACTCCGACAATAGGCCAGTCTGTCAGATTTGTGGAAGGACTGGTCACTCAGCTCTCAAGTGCTGGAATCGGTTTGACAATGCCTATCTGAGTGATGACATTCCCAAGGCCCTTGCAGCATTTCAAATGTCTGATGAGAGTGGCAAGGAATGGCTCCCTGACTCAGGTGCGACAGCTCATATTACCTCAACTCCGTCTACTCTTCAGAACGTTGCACTCTATCACGTCTCAGAAACGGTTCTAGTTGGGAATGACAATCAGCTTCCTATCACTCATGTTGGTTCCACGGTCATCAACACTCCTCAAGGTAGCATTCCATTACTTGATGTCTTGGTTTGTCCTGACATTCAAAAGTCTTTATTGTCAATATCTAAACTCTATGATGACTATCCTTGCGGTGTGTTTTTTTGATTCTAAATGGGTGTATGTAATTGACTTACAAACTCAGCGAGTGGTGACCAAAGGACCACGACATGAGAATCTGTATGTCTTGATGAACTCCGAGTTTGTTGCTTTCTATTCAAACAGGCAGGTGACTACAAGTGACTCAGTGTGGCACCGACGATTAGCTCATGCAAACTCGCAGATTCTTCAACATCTCCACAACAGCAAGGAAATTACTATGAATAAGAGCAGAACATCAACCATTTGTGAGCCTTGGCAGATGGGAAAGAGTTCCAAGTTACCCTCTTTTACTTCTTTGTCTAATACTGTGGCACCCCTTGATCGATACACTGTGATCTTTGGGGACCATCACCTATTGTATCGAATCAAGGTTTCAAATATTATGCTATTTTGGTTGATGATTACTCCCGGTTTGCTTGGTTGTATCCTCTTAAAGCTAAGTCTCTGATTTCTTCCAAGTCTTTGTTGCCTTTCAAAAACAAGTTGAAAACCAGTTCAGTAACAAGATCAAAGCCTTTCAGAGTGATGGTGGTGGTGAATTCACCAGTCTTCTCCTCCGAAAACACTTTGCGGCTCATGGAATTCACCATCAGATTTCAATCCCCTCAACGCCTCAGCAAAATGGTATTGCTGAGCGAAAACATCGCCACATCACTGAACTGGCTCTGGCCATGATGTTCCAGAGTACTGGGTGGAGGCTTTTTATACAGCTAACTACGTTAGCAACCTTCTTCCCTCTTCCGCTGTGGGCTTCAAGACACCATTTGAGTTACTCCACAAACAAAAACCCGACTATTCCTTCCTGAGAGTATTTGGTTCTGCGTGTTATCCCTGTCTCCTACCTTACATGCACAAAAAGTTCGATCCTCGGTCTCTTCAGTGCATCTTTCTTGGCTATCACGCTCAGTACAAAGGGTACAGATGCTTATACCCTCCAACTCGGAGAATATATCGATCACGCCATGTCATATTTGATGAAGATATATTCCCCTTCAAGCATCGCTACAAGGACTTTGTTGAGCCCCACTCTACTCCACTTCTCAAGGCGTGGCAAGCAGCTCCTTCTATTCCTCACTATCTTCCTTCAGCTTATGTACCACCGATCCCTTCCCTCCACAAAGACCATACTCCTACTTCCCCTGAGGTACAAGCTGAGGAACGTCCTTCCCCTAATCACTCTGAGGAACCCTACGAAGTCTCTGACTTGTCACCTTCTCCTGAGGCTCCTACTGTTGTGCGTACTCATCCAATGACCACACGACTACAAAGTGGGATCAGCAAGCCAAACCCACATTATGCTCTTCTCTCGAGTAAGGTTATTCCAGACATACCAAAGACCACAGCATCGGCTTTGAAGCATGAGGGCTGGAACAATGCAATGACTGACGAGATGACAGCTCAACATGACAATGGAACCATGTCTTTGGTTCCACGCAAACCTGAAATGAATGTCTTGGGAATCCGATGGATCTATACTATCAAACTGAATTCAGATGGTACGGTTCTTAAACTCAAAGCGAGGTGGGTTGCCAAAGGCTATGAACAAGAGGAAGGAATCGACTTTGTGGAGACTTACAGTCCAGTGGTGCGCACATCCACTATCAGAGTTGTTTTGGGAGTATTAGTAGCCAAGGGTTGGAAAGTCCGACAACTCGATGTCAGAAACGCCTTCCTACATGGGGAGTTACAAGAAGAGGTGTTTGTTGAAAAACCTCCTGGTTTCGTTGATCCAGCCTACCCTAACCATGTCTGTAAACTCCATAAAGCTCTCTACGGTCTCAAGCAAGCTCCACGGCTTGGTTCAAAAAATTCACCAACTTCCTTCTTGAATATGGCTTCACATGTAGTCCGGCATTTACCTATCATCATGGAGACCAGACCATGGCCTTACTACTATATGTTGATGATGTTTTCGTTACTGGTAACTCTCAATCACTGGTCGGTGATCTCATTAACGCTTTGAGCCTTCAATTTTCCATGAAAGATATGGGCGACATCCACTACTTCCTTGGGATCCAAGCTCAATATCATGACCATGGGCTGTTCGTTAATCAGAGTGCATATGCTGAGGAAATACTCCGTGAAGCTGGCATGGATACAACTAATCCAATGCCAACACAACTGCCAAGCCGTCTGGATGCTGCGTTCAAAGATACTGAACTCTTCTCTGCACCAAAATACTTCAGAAGCATCGCAGGAAGACTACAATATCTTACTCTAACGCGACCTGACATCCAGTTCGCGGTAAACTTCGTCTGTCAACGAATGCACGCTCCGACAGTCACTGACTTCACTCATCTCAAAAGGATTCTCTGCTACATCAGAGGCACCAAAGCTTATGACATATACTTATATAAATGTAGTCCACTCTCACTTATCGCATATAGTGATAGTGACTGGGCGGGTTGTCGCGACACACGCCGCTCCACCACCGGTTTCTGTGCGTTACTAGGATCGAGCCTGGTGTCCTGGTGTGCCAAGCGCCAATCTACAGTCTCCAGGTCGTCCACGGAGGCGGAGTACATGGCCTTAGCCTAGACCGCCACAGAGTTGACTTGGATCAACTTCCTTCTCCATAATGTTAAGGTCCCTCAGCCAAATCCCGCCCTTCTCCAATGTGACAACTTATCAGCTGTCCATCTCTCTTCCAACCCGGTGTTCCATAGCAGCTCCAAACACTTCGAAGTGGACTATCATTACATTTGAGAACGTGTTGCACTTGGTCTGATCAATGTGACTCACAAAGTCAAACCCCATCTCAACCAAGTCAAATGAAGAACCCCATCTCAACCAAGTCAAATGAAGAACAATCAGATGAGGATTGTTGGGCCTACGACAAAGTCAAACCCCATCTCAACCAAGTCAAATGAAGAACGCGCCAAACGGAAGAGGATGTTGGGCCTACGACAAAGTCAGATGAGGATGTTGGGCCTACGACAAAGTCAAACCCCATCTCAACCAAGTCAAATGAAGAACGCGCCAAACGGAAGAGCCGCTGCAACACTCCAAATACAGAGCTGTAAGAGTACGGCTCTAAAGCAGAAAGAGCCAGCTGGAGTTGTGGTCCTTCACAACCAATTCGAACCGTTGGCTACTTGAATCCAAAGGATACAATCGTGACACGTGCAAGAAGATAAAGAGATGTCACCTAGGGCTTTAGAGAAACTCTAGCCTTATATATCTTGTAAAGGAACAATCTTTGTAACCAAGTTTTGGAGATTAAGTAATACAAAGTTTTCCTATACTTCACAAAGTAATACAAAGTTTTCCTATACTTCACATTACATTCGTTGTGACGACAGTTAAACAATGTGCCGCAATTGGAAAACCAAATAAGAGAGAAAGAGTCATGTTGCCTCCTATTAACAAGTCAAAACTTGATGATGTTGAAATCAGAAGCTAACTAATAACATTTTCAGGTAGTGATATAGGTTGGGTGCAATAATAGAAAATGGAAACATCAAAGATGAAAATTTCGATTCTGATGAAACAGCGTATTGATCTAGTGAGTCATGCAGTTTTATAGTCAAAACGTAATAGGGAGCAACCAAAAGTAAAACACACCTTTGCTGCCAAGTCATCAACTTTTTGCTGAAGATTAAAGAGAATCTTGGTCTGTTCTGAGAGTTTTGTCTCCAGTTCTGAAACCTCTGGTCTGCAAATAAGCTTTGATTTATGATATATAATGTCACTACATCAGCTACAATATGAAGCGAGAATCTAAGGAGTAAGAACTGAGGTTCGCACGTATAATAGTAGAGTATTGGTGGTTTGCCCACGAAATTTGCGGATATAAATATTGTATTAAAATATATATTATGTATAGAATATCGTAAAGTAACAACTGATGAACATTTAGTAATAACATATGTTTGTGGAATTACATATGTAATTATCGCATTCATTTCTCCAACACATATTATGCATATTCTTCGACTTTTTCTTCTTTTTTATCAAATTTTTGCTAATATTTTCCTATTTTTACATATTTTTTGCTAAATATTTGTTTCTCTCTCTAAATAGTAATACAAAACATACAATCGATGAACCAAAAATTCATCTTATAATTCTTTTCAATCATAACATTACCTTATTCACTATATTGTTTGACTTAAATGCAAAACATTTTTAATCGAAGTTCTCACATGTTCTGTTCAATATAGTTAGTCCAATCTTTAAACCTAATTATTTATAAAACATATATGGACATTATAAGATATTAATAATTATAGATACAATTATTTTTTATATGAATATGAAATCATTATATCGATTTATATAAAACTTTCTATTCATTATTTTATATATTATATAAATACAAAAAGAAATGATTAAACAGTATTACACTTTCTATAATTTTAAAAATTAGCTACCACAAATTATTATTTGTGATATCATTTATGTTATTTGGTAAGTGATGATAATTTGCTTAGACTTTCATTTTATTTTAGAATTAATTTTAAAAAAATAAAAATGATTAAAAGTTTCATTCATTATATTATGTAGTTTATAAATATATAAAAAAATTGATCAAATGTTATTATTCTTTATATAATTCTAACCAAGGTTCTAAAAAGAACAACTTTATATTATTTCAACCGATTTAGAACATTTTAAACCGAACCGAATCATCTAAATCGGTTAAAATCAATATAAATATGTTAAATTATGCAATAATATTAATATAAATCCAAAAATTTGTATAATTTCCCTAATTTCTTTTGTGTTGTATATATAGTTTTGATAATTAATCACAATAATTTTATAATTAAACTCAAAAACTAAAATATCTATATAAACGTAAAATGTTTATAAAATAAATCCATAATTCGCTAACGTCTAGGCCCCAAATTATCTGCTTAGTCATTACTCCTCTATAAAGCGTGTAATTACACGTAGCAATTTCTTGAATATTGTGTTTTATAATATCTTATAAATAATTTATAATTATGAAAAAATATTTTTGTAAGCCATGATAAATAATTATATAGATGCTTTAAATTTTTTATATATGACTTATAAAGCATATATGGACATTATAAGACATTAATAATTATTATAATAATTTATTTATGAATATAATATTTTATATAAGAATATGAAATCATTATATCGATTTCTATAAATTGTATTCTATTAATTATTTTATGTAGTATATAAATGTAAAAAGAATAAAACATTATAACACTTTCTATAACTTCTACAATTAGTTACCATAAATTTTTATTCGTAATATCATTTAGATTATTTGGTATGTGATGTTAATTAATTATAGACTTATCTTTTATTTTAGATCTAATTAAATAACTGAAAATTGAAAATCTCTCAGCTAATCAAATTACAACAACTTTTTTCTAAAACTCTCTCTATGATTAAAACCTAAACAAAAGTCAGTTAAGAGGTGTTAGTGGGAGTTATATTTATAGTGATTGTTAGAATTTATAGAATCTAGTGTTATTTGGTTTATAGATGCTTACATTCTCACTAGAATCTAATGTTATTGGTTTGATGATTTATTAATTCTATACACAATCTTTTGTTATTCAAAAAAATTATATTTTAATGATTCTATAAATCTAGTAAAGTTTGTGTTATTGGGAATTGTATTCTTCACTATTTAATTCACAAGACAAGATTTTGAGAATACTACATACTAGGTGATTTTCTCGTGCATGAGCACGAGAAAAAATATTTATAAAGTAAATACACTAAAATAATTGATTGATATTTAGTTTTAGTTTTAAATAAATTTATAATTTGTATTTATAATTTATATTAATAATAAAATATTAGTTTAATTAGACATGTGATTTTAGGTATGTTATATTTAGTCATTTTTTTTATTTTACCGTCGATTTAGTTATCATTTGGATATATTGGATTTATTTCTATGAATTTAACTATAATATTTGTTATTCTAAATATATTAAAATTTTGATTAATTTTCTTATTTGCATTTAAGTTGGTTGGCGTCTTAGATATGTAAATACATTTAAATAAGATTATGTATGACTTAAGATATAATGTGCTTAGAATGAAATAAAAAATAAACTAAAGCGTGTGATTCCAAATTACATAAATTAATATAAAGATAATATTATGAAGTTTCATGCATATGCATAAATTTTACAAAAGAACTAAATTGTAACAATTGCTTAATATTTTATTTTCATTTATTAATATGTTTTGACTCAACCTATAATTTATATTTATAAAATAAATCAATTATTATTCTAAAATTATATATTCTTATTGTAGTTAAATCTATGACTTTTTGGAAGAATGTTTAAAATAATAATATTATTGTATTGTTTAAAATTATGTTTTAAAAGAATATTATTTATTTTTCTAGTGTCAAGATTATCTGTGTGAAGTTTTTTTTATGAGATCACATTATATAAAAATATATTTTTTCATCTAAGAAAATATATATATATATAAGGAAAGTATTTTATTAATTCAAATTATATTTTATGTTATATAAAAATATGTCTTAAATGGAATATTACTATTTTGTAAACTTTCCTTTTTAATGATAACATATTATAAATACATATATTTTCGTTTTTAAATTTTATAAATGTTTCTTTTTTATTATATATGTTATTTGGAAATTTTTTTAAAGGAAACTAAATAAAAAAATTAATAGTAGTATTTAAATAGAATATTTTTAATTCATTAAGGGTATCTCGGTAATAAACTATCGTTAGAATTAACGTGAGCACGACACGTAAGAAACTGAGAAGAGGCTTGCTTCCACTAATCAACAATATTGCGAAGCATTTCCATTCTATCTTCATACGTTCAATGTCCCTAGAAAACAATGATAACTATTATCACATCTTGAAAAAGTTAAAACTTTACAAAACAAAAGAAAAGTTCAAGGAAGTTTAGATATAGAAAGATATGCTTACTTGAATGGCTTCTATATCTACTGTTGGTGTGAACCCCCGAAACTTAGCGATCTCTGCCAAATCTGAAGACGAAAAGTTCACTTACACAGACTCTTCTTCGAAGTACCAAAAGATCAATGGAAGTAAGCTGCATAGTCTATATAGAGAAGCTCAAGTAATAATGGAAAGGGCAACAACAAGATCAAAGGAAAGGCTTACACTGAATACGAACAGTTTCTTCATCACGAACTCCAGCATCTCCTTGGAGATTTTGCTGTGAGAAAGGAGATTTATCACCTAATAACCTTCAACATAAGCCACAGAAGCACAATAAGTCAGCACCAAGAGAATCTCCATCCATAAAAAGGAACTAAATTCCAAGGCTAATCAAGCAACTTAAGACCATCATTATTGCTAAAAACCGTCAACGGTTTCTTAGGCAAATTTTTTTATTTTTTTTGTCCGAAAAAAAATATAAAAAATTATAAAGTGAACCAATCGCTGACCGTTACGTGTCGGTGGAACTCGCGAACAGTGCAAAAAATCCTCCACAATCATTTCTTAATTCATAACTTTTGGGATCGGTTTTTACAAGAAAAATAGAACCCACCGCCTAAAAAATCCGCCAGAGACTCCCGTTAATTATGCCCTACAAAGACTTAATTCTACATTGAACCATATGCAACTTCTCCACTGTGAAAACCAAACCAACAAACACAAGTCCAAGTTCTGATCAGATACTCCAAACCCCAAAATGTACTAGTTTGATTGATCTCAATCAGATGCATAAAGTTGCGGAGAGGAAGAGAGAGATAACTTAAAAAAAGAGCCATTCGAGGAGAGCATAACGTTCCATCCCAGCGAAAAGGAGAGATTGAGCAGGAGCATTAGCCCTAGGGTAACTAATCTTCCTCACCTTCTTCTGTATCTCTTCCATCTGCTTCGCCGCCATTTCACTCCCACCACCGATTCCGACAACGACTTTCAACCACCAATGTCGAATCTCGAGATCCGACACTTACCACGTGTCCTTGGTTTCCTTTCAAACTAAAAAAAAAACCTAATTTACCAAACTCCCATTAGAAAGATCAAATCTTGGCCGTCAAATACTAAATACTAAAATTTTATTGGAATATAATAAAAAGGTTTTACAGATTTTATATATTAAGCAGAGTCCAAGAACAGAGCTTTCAAAAAGAAAAAAATTGTATTCTTTTTCCCCCAACGGATCTCTGGCGTTTAGTTTTAGTACAGAGCCAAACAAAAAAAGTTGTCTCTTTTATCATCTCTCTATCTCTGTTTCTGTGTTCGTAGATTGCTGTTTGCTTAATCAAATATGATCTCCTTGAATCTATCAGCTTCCCTAAACCCGGGTCTCACCCGGATCCGGCAAAACCCTACCCGTTTCTCCGCTCTCCACGCCGCCGCCGCCGCCGATAAACCCTTCAGCTGCCAATACCCACTAAGCCTTCCACAGATCCCCAATCTCCAGATTCGCGAAAAACCCTTCCTTTCAATCACCAAAAGATCCAGATCCGTCCCCGCCGCCGCGAATCCAGACGGCGGAGAGTCCGAGTCCGAGGAAGCTGCCAAGAAGGAGAAGAAAGCGAAGAATCTCCAGCTAGGGATAGTCTTCGGTCTCTGGTACTTCCAGAACATCGTCTTCAACATCTTCAACAAGAAGGCTCTCAACGTCTTCCCTTACCCCTGGCTCCTCGCTTCCTTCCAGCTCTTCGCCGGCTCCGTCTGGATGCTCGTCTTGTGGTCGTTCAAGCTCTACCCTTGCCCTAAAATCTCCAAGCCGTTCATCGTCGCTCTCCTCGGACCCGCGCTGTTCCACACAGTAGGACACATCTCTGCTTGCGTCTCCTTCTCCAAAGTCGCTGTCTCCTTCACCCACGTGATCAAATCGGCCGAGCCTGTCTTCTCTGTGATTTTCTCGTCTTTCTTGGGAGACACGTATCCGTTAGCTGTTTGGTTGTCGATTCTACCGATAGTTATGGGTTGTTCTTTAGCTGCGGTTACTGAAGTGTCGTTCAACTTGGGTGGCTTATCTGGAGCTATGATTAGTAACGTTGGGTTTGTTTTAAGGAACATTTACTCTAAAAGGAGTCTACAGAGTTTTAAAGAGATTGATGGGTTGAATCTGTACGGTTGCATCAGTATACTCTCTCTGGTTTATCTGTTTCCTGTTGCGGTTTTCGTTGAAGGGTCGCAGTGGGTTCAGGGCTACCATAAAGCTATTGCTTCTGTTGGGAAACCGTGGACGTTTTACTTTTGGGTTTTGCTCTCTGGTGTCTTCTACCATTTATACAACCAGTCTTCTTACCAGGCGCTTGATGAGATTAGTCCTTTGACTTTCTCTGTTGGGAACACGATGAAGAGGGTGGTGGTGATTGTCTCCACTGTTTTGGTGTTTAGGAACCCTGTTAGGCCTCTCAATGCTCTTGGATCAGCTATCGCGATTTTCGGTACTTTCTTGTATTCTCAGGCGACTGCCAAGAAGAAGAAGATTGAAGCTGGAGATGATAAGAAGAATTGAGATGGCAGCTTCAAGCTTTTTTTACTTATAAGCCTTTTGATTATTATTCCTCGGTTTTGTGTTTTTGTTGTTGTTTTTTCATTTCTGTTGAACTCTTTTTAGTTGCTACTTGGTTCGGTCTGATTCTGAGATGAGTTAAACTTATTAATCTTAAACCAGTTTCTTCCTAATACAATGACTTTGAGTCCAATTCAAAAACTGTACAAATAAGAAAAGAAAGAGAGTGTTCATTTGATCACCATGAGTAATGGCGGAACCTTCTCCGGCTAGTCCTCCTGAAAGGTTTACAAGCCAGAATGCTAAGATCAACAGCAGCAGCAAGCGCCATGAAGATAGCTGCATCTTCCACACAAGTCACATGCCTCATAGCCAACTGCACAACTGGCTTGCTGCTTTTCCCTTCCCCTTGCACTCTCGAGCTCATCACAAACCCTCCTCCAGAGACACACTGTCCTAAACCCGAGTAGTCTCCGCTGCTCTGCGGGCTTGGGATCGGCGTAGCTGCAACGGTCAGCATCTGTTTGTCCGTGTCGATCAAAAACTCCCCGCCCTTCTCAGCGCTGATGAGAATCTCTGACATTAAAACATCTCCAACTTCTTGCCCGTTTGAAAGGATATGGAACCTGCAGCAGACAGAGTCTCTGATCCCGCGTTCCCGCCAAGCTTCTAGCTTTCCCCATGGCTGCCAGCTGTTTGGTCGGCATGGGTCAGGCCTGACCACATGCCAAGCACCAGGGTTGGACTTGGCCACCCAATCACAGCCAGTGGATGGGACAAAAGGAGTTGTTATGAAAGCTGCAGCAACAGCAGAGCCAGAGAGATCATGTATCTTCACCTTCCAGCCTTTTCTCTCGCGTCTCTCACTCCCAAGCTCGGTTCCATCCCCTGAACTTGACCAGTATCCGTTCAACGGATCCACCTGTGACACCCTGAGGAATCAAAAAACAAGCTTATCAGTAAATAATTTTTTTTTAAAGCTGGTTGATTATGCTATTACAAACTATCAGTGAAGCTTATAATATGTTACCTGTCTCGGCTAAACTTGCAGCTGAAGATAGGTTGCTTGACCGAGCCACGAAGCTGAACTATCTGAGGGCTCAAAGTAGTAACATCCTCGAACTGGAAAACATATCTAGGATCAGGATCAAGCTTCACTCTCAGATGAAGCTGTGCACCACCATCTCTCTTGTTCTTTCCAATACCTATCCATCCATTAAACAGAATCACTGGCTTTCCTTCTCCCCATTCAGGACCCACCTCCAGCTTAAACACCCCAATCTGCTGTCTTTTAGCACCAACTCCGCAGTGAGAAGAACTCTTTTTACCGGTGAAAACCGAAATTTCCAAGTGAGCGTTGGGGTTATAGAAGCATCCAGGGGTCAGGAGAGCTCTTAAATCAGACTCTTCTAGGTAAAAGCTTGTGGAGACGCTGTGATGGTCAGGAGCTGCGTCTAAGGAAGGCATCAGAGGGATGGATGTGGTCTGAACGGGGAAGCCTCTGAGTTTTATCTCGCAAGAGCATTGGGAACAAGAGTTCTTCTTCTCATCAGAGGTTGAAGCAGGGTTTAGGGGATACTTGGGACTTCTTAAGGCAAGTGAGCCAACTGAAAGACGGATAAAGGCTTGGGGATCCATTTGAAAAGTCAGAGATGTTTCCCCATGGTGGTATGATCAATCAATCTGACAAAGCCAACACAAGAGACAAAATAGACTAAACCAAAGTTAGTTTCATCCTAAACCAGATTTTAACAGAAATTGAAACACACAGTTGAAAACTTTAGCTATCAGAATCAGATAGAGAGAGGGTTAAAACAGAGCTAATTACTTGCACCAGAATCAAGTCCTCACTGGATCATTGTTAGTGTTGTTCTTTTATCAGTCTTGAGCTAATAATCTCTAAGAAACAAAGAAAACTCAAGCTAAAGCTCTGTCACATCGACCTACTTGAGACCAAACAGCAATACACGACGAACTTCGTTAAATTAACAAACAAAATTAAAGCTGGTGTCATCAGAGAAGAAGCCAAAAGCAATTGAAGTCAAGTGAAAAGAGTTCAAATTGTATATGATAATGAAGCCTAGCAGGAAAAAGCTATAAACTTTATGGAATTTGATACAAACCTGTATAAACCCGAAAGCATTATCTTCAAGAAACTTTGATAGATCCCAAGGAAAGCTAGGACCTTTCAAAATCCTTTTAAAAGGAAAAATACTCTCTCTTTTTTTTTTTATCAATCTGGGGTTAGGAAAAAATGTGAATAATGAAAATGGTAGAATCAAGAGAGACTTTAAATTGGTTAAAGACAGAGACTTTATGATTACGATGAGAATTCGATTTTGGGTTTTCACAGAGCACAAACAAAGAGAGAAGCTTTTTCTCTTCTTTCTTTCTCTTTCTCTCTCGTTCGCTGTGGAAGTAAAAAATATTCTGAGACCGAAGAAAAATTGTGATATTTGGCTACGAAATTGACGGGGAGAATATAAACTCAATTTAAGTGTTTCTATTTTTGTTCCTTAATGCAATTTACGTCACACGTCCAACAATTATTTTGGCTTTTCATTGGTCCAAACTCCATAATATGTAACTCGACCAAGTTCTGTAATATAAAAAAATAATATCGAAATTCTTTATCTGTAATATATACTACTCAAAATCGAAATTTGTTTATACAATAAGTCATATAGATAATTTACCTTATAATTTAACATATAGATATGACATATGAGTTGTTCAAAAAGAGATATGAGTTTCTTCCATCATTATAATTATAAATATTTTCATCTTATTGATTAAAAATCACCTGTTATTTTATTTAATGTAATTTAAATATATAATTATATATATATATATATATATAATGTATACAAACATACATTTTATGCTGAATAATGCTTAAAAACTGTCCACTCAAATTCTATCACATCACACTACATTTTTAATTTTATATATATTTTCCTCTGTCAAAATTTTTTGTATCTTGAAATATTTTTATACATTTTAAAAGATAATTTAGGGTTTTAACTAATATATATATATATATATATATAATAATAATCGCTATCTCAAGCTAATATTTGTTGTATAAGCATTTTGGGGTGGTGGTAATTAAATACTCAAAAGTATTTGTGGTATAAGTTCAAGATGATCCATTATTTATACCTAGTTTTTAGCTTAATAAAAGCCCCATCCTCTGAGCATATTGAGTTACGAGTAAGAATCGTAAATCTCTTAAGTAAATGAATGTCCATTATTTTATAAGCATTAACTTCCGCAGTCGATAATTGAACTTAGAGGTAGGTTAATAGTGTTTGGTGGAAAACAAATACTAATAATGCAATGGAAAGTCAATAACTAAATGATACAGTATGATAACAAAATACAATATTATTTATTACTTTAAAAAATATAGAATAAACAACATTTTATAAGAATATAAATGAGAGAGGGATGGGTACGTGAATACAGCTGGAGCCATGTTTCTCTCTTCTTTTCCATTCAATATTTACACATAAATACTAAGAAAATAACGAAAAGCAAATAAAAATCTAATCACTTTCAGACACATAAGCCTGACTTCATATCCCAACTGTCCACTTTATTTTTTTAGATTGTTTAAGAATGCAGCTTCAATTATTCTTTTCTCTGAAATTACAACTATTTGATGAAATAATGCAGTAGTAGCCTAGAAGAGGTGATAATCTTGATGCTTGTAACCTGGCCTGTCGTTTCCTTCTTCAGTTCACCGGAATTGTAGCTCCGATATGCCCTTTTGGGGATGAAAATTAATATATATTTATTATCCAAAAAAAAAAGGTGATCATCGAAAATCTGTATATTAACTAGGTTAAGATCCGGACCTTGCACGGAATGGATATTATATTTAAAAATTATTTTACGTATAATATGTTTTTTAACATATGATGAAATAATAAATATATATTGAATAATTTTAAAATCAATAACATTACATATATAATTAAATTGGTAAAAACATATAAATAAATTTTATTAATCCAAACAATATTTTTTCTATTTTATAGGATATATAATTAAATTTAAATTATATTAACATATAGTATATTTTAATATTATTGTCTATTAAATGATGCTTTCTATTTGTATGGTTTTTTTATCAGTTTTATCTTTTATAGCAAAAACTTTAAATTAATGATAACAAAATTTTTATTGTGGGGTTAATAGTTTTAGTATTTAGTATTTTTTAATTTTTTAAAAAATTATTTGTCAATGTTTGTTCAAAGATTTTATCAGAAAAAAATGTTCAAACTAAATTTCAAAATTAAAATGTATGTATTTTATATAGTATATAGTTTAATTTAAAATGATATAGATATCTTTTAATCTTAATAATTATTAAATGAGACTTTCTACTTACATGATTTTGTAATCATTTGTATCTTGTGATAACAAAAATTTTAAACCAGTAATTTTTTTTTGAATTTGAGATTTTTAACACTTTTAGTAATTTAAAGTTGCTTTTAAAAATTTTAAATATAACATATACAGAAAAATATAAATTTTTATTATATGGTTAATGTGGATGTTTAATTTATTTTAATAGTTTAAAATTAAACAAATATGATAGATGATACACTAATTTTCATCAAATTTTAATTATTCAAAATCATTAAATGTCATATATATATGTTAGCCACATTAGACAATTCAGTAATTTTTATTTAAGGAAATATAAAGAACATTACTAATAAATTTATTGTTAGTTTAATAAAAAATTTATTATATATTTAGATGGATCAACTTATTTTTTCATATATTCTAAAAATCATTGTAGTGATGACATGTGGTTAAAAAAATATTGTAATGTTTTTTTAATTAATATATAAGGGATTTGACAGGTACTTTGAGCAAATAATGGAGTTAAGTACAACAAAATTAATTCAGTCTGTAATGGTTTTTGGTTAAAATAGTTAAAATCATAATCATCTGAAAAAATCTTTAATACATAACTGATATAAATATAAACGAAGATATATTATATATCTAAATCATCACATGCTTGTTGAAAAAAATCATCACATGCTTATTTATATCATTTACAATACCACTATAAATTGTTATCCGATTATAAAATATGAACTAATTATCCATGAGGAAAAAATATTATACTAAATATATATGAAGTAACATATATGACCATGACACGACGAAAGATTCCATTTTCACCCTGTTTTAATGGTTGGGAAATATTGGTAAGCTTGCATCCATTAAGATCTTGTGTTCATTTATTTATGGTCTGTTTGGATTATACAAAATATTATAATTTCAGGACATTTTTAAAACCAGCTTCCATTGAACAAGAAAATAGAAATAAAAACCAAAGTAATTGATTAAACAAGGAAAGAGCCGCAAAGGAGGAAAGGGATAGAGATGGGTTTTCGAGGAGCTGACATCTTCGACATGTGCCTCTGCTCTTCCTGCCAATTACTTCATCAGCCACACACTTCTTTTGCTATCTCTCTCTTTTAATATCTTAACTAGAGTTGGACCAGCTGACCAGACAGATGTTTTTTTGTTACGTAATATAACTAAATATTTTATACACCATTATATAATCTATAAAAATTATACTAAAATAGTGACAAAAATACATCACATAATACATATATTATTGTTAATAAGTCCACTAATAGTAAAAGTAAAATGATTTATATAACTGTAAATATAAATATCAAGCGAATATTTGTTTTTATTTAACCGATATCATTTTTATTTACCTGATATCGAGTTGGCTAGTGGTAAAAGAAATGCTAGTAGCCTTTCATATGCCGGGTTTGATACGCATTGGAAAGAATTATTTACAACATTCGGGTTCCCAGTAAAAAAAAGAAACCACTTTTTCATTTTTTAGAAATATATTTTTGTTTTCTATAAATAATATAATATTTATTTAGTTTTCACGTATTATGTATTTTTTTATTATGACATTACACATAATAACTAAAATATATATTTTTAGTTTATTTTTAGTTTATGTATGTGTTTTTCATAAACTATAATATATATATGAGAAAATAATATTTGAGATGTTTTGATAGGTTTTGGTCATATATGATAACTATATTTAAATTTCCAACCCGTTATATAAGTAGTCTTAATTTTAAATTTCTCAACCCGATATAGAAAACATTCGTCATGCATTTTTAGTAAAATATTTATATTATACTTATTAAAATGAGTAATTCGTTAGAATAATTAATTGCATTTCTTGTATTTCTATTATTATCAAATTAATTTTATTTTAAGTTATTGACCTTAACATTTTATTATATGTAGGATTTTTATTTTATATGAACTTTGTTTTCTTTTTTTAGAACATTGTTATCTTATCTAAATGTTTTTCTTTACATATAAAACTTGAAGAATATTCTTTTGAAATTTTCCCTATTACAATTTTCTCATAAGAAAAATCTTAGGTGTTTTTAATTTTTTTAATACTAATATTTAAATGTACATGTTATTATCAAATCTAATATTTCAAATCCTTACTAAAGAAAAATAATTTAAGATAAAATTCAATTGAACATATGTAATATCATACATAATTTAAAAATAATTTTCTAATAGCATTTTAGTTATATATATCTAAAACAATATCGTCAATTAAATAGATTAGTCAACTTGGTTATTTCAAATTTTTAATTAGGTACAAATTTAAAATTATCAAGTAAAATGGATCCTTTTAAATATGTTCTCATTATTAGTTTTTTTTCCCAACTACGACATATATTTTAAATTTTTTAAATATTGTTAATTGATTTCATTAACAATAAAATTTTGAAAAATGCAATAAATATTATTTAATAGAGTATAATACCCACAAATTTATGGAAATAGGTTTTCTACTTTAGATATTAAGGTTTATAGTATTAATGTGCATTAAGTTTAATATTTATCATGAATTTGTCGTGGAATAGATTTAGGAAAAAAAATAATTTAGATTTAAGTTTATTAATTATTGAGAAAATTGCCAAAACGGAACAAAATTTTAGGATGGTTGTCCCCTTAGTATAATACCATCACTAAGTTGTCCCTATAGTATAATATTTTCCATAATGCCAAAACTAACCTTTTATTAATCAAATTAAACATATATTAAAACAATTTTTAAAAGTTTAATGAAAAAGATAAAAATAAAATGTTTTGAAGGCAAAAGAAATGTAAAAACAATTTTTAAAAAAATGAACAAAAGACATTGAAGTACGAAACCAAATATCCCTACTAACCCTAATCTTCTTCCATATCAAAATCCTCCACAACCATTCTTTTAAAATCTTCTAATGTAGAACTTGATTCCAATAACAGTAGCCTACCCCCTTTGTCATCAGCCAAAAAAATTCATCCAGTGGTTGAACCAAATTCCCAAACACCACATGTTGTATATATATGCATCATAGAACAAGAGTTTGTGAAAATCACAAGACAAACTATGGAGAAATCATATGTTGACGAAGAAGAAAAGGAAAAATTGTTTTTTTTATATATTTTGGCAAACTAAATCGATCAAAACACGTTTTAGGAAGTTAGAATATTTTTAGAATATTTTCTTAGCAGAAACTTCCTTAATTTTCGAAAAAACAGGTTTTCTTATCCGTATAAGGCACCTTTTCTACAATGAGTAGAACCATGACAAAAATCTTGAATGCAATTTCTACCTCATGTAGACGTACGTGTTGTACTTAGATTTTGCATTCCCTAAATTTTAGAATACTTCATAAAAGTAGAAACTGCATTTGAGAGAAAAGTAGATATCTTTATAATTAGTAGAATTCGCATTCCTCATATTTAGAATTTTAATTAAAAGTAGATTTTTCGTTCTAAAAAAGGTAGATGGACTTGTTTATTTAAGAATTCGTTTTCTACTAACCCATTTTCCGTAGAAGACGAGTTCTACTTTTAGTAGAACAAAATTTTAAAATTTTATTTATCAAGTTTTTCAACCAAAAAAATATATGTGTTTGTGTATATCGCTGTTTTGTTAATTGTTTATATTTTTAATATTTTTTTGATTCATTAAACTATTTATTTCATTAAATTCATAAAGGAAAAGGGTAAAAGGGAGACAAAATGGACAAAATTGGTTTTATACCAAAAGGACAACCATGCTAAATTTTTGTTCCATTTTGACAATTTTCCCTTAATTATTTCAATGACATCGTATTTATCTTATTAAATTAGAAGTACTTTAAGATTTTGTTTGGTAACATAGATAGCAGTTGAAAAAAATAGTGTTATTTGGAAACGTGAATAGCAGTAAGTTAGGAAACAAAATTGAGTTTTTTGCAGAATTGACCTACAATTTAAAGTCAAACACAAAACTAACCTCCTTTTTTTTGGAAATTGGTTTTGCCATATTCACCCCACAAGTTCATATTTTTTTTTTCGAAAATGACATTTTTACTCTCTCACCCTCATCATCTTCAAGTAATTACAAGATTGTCATTGTCATCAATACCACAACCACCATGAACAACCAATTTGAAGCTCTTAATGCTCCCAAAATCGAGTTACCCTTCTTCTTTTTCCATTCTTGTGAACTAAACACAACATATCTCTCATTTTCTCTCCACAATGAGCTAAAAAAATCCAAGATTTTGATTCTACATTTTTTATTATTCATAGAGTCATAGAAGCTAACGATTCTGGGTGGGTTACTTTCGTTTGTGATTCTGTGTGCTTGGAGAAGCCTTATGTATGCTAAGGAACTTATCTCACCATGTGTGCTTGGAGAAGCCTTATGTGTGCTAAGGAAGTTATCTCACCAATTTAAGGTATGAAATCGAGTTTCTTTCCAGATCTGTTCGTCAGACGACTTACATGGGAAGTCGTCTGGCTGTAGACGACTTACCTGGAAGTCGTCTGGTCAACGCAGAGGTTATTTTTGCAATTGACTTTGAAATCGGTTTTCTGAGACGACTGAAAGTTAAGTCGTCTGATTTTGTTTGGTTACAAAAAAAGTCTCCAAAGAACCTAGACTACTTACATTTTAGTTGTCATAGGTTAGTTTTGCATTTGACTAGATTATTTCAGAAGTTTGACTTTCCCGGACGACTTACATTTCAATCGTCTGGTGAAAATTGAAATATCAATATTTTATTAACACAAGACGACTTACAATTAAGTCGTCATATGTTAGTTTTTCAATTGAAAAAAAAAAACTTCAATATTTAATCATACTCATACGACTTACAATTCAGTCATCCGTCCGACGACTTACATGTAAGTCGTACAGGATTTTACTCCGAGATTCTGGTCAAACCTCGTAAATCCTGGACGACTTACATGTAAGTCGTCTGACGGACGACTGAATTGTAAGTCGTCTATATATAATTAAATATTGCAGTTTTTTTTTCAATTGCAAAACTAACCTATGACGACTTAATTATTAATTAAGTCGTCTAGTTTAAAAAATATATTATTATTTTAATTTTCACGAGATGACTGAAATGTAAGTCGTCCAGGAAAGTAAAACTTCTGAAATAATCCATTCAAATGCAAAACTAACCTATGACGACTGAAATGTAAGTCGTTTAGCTTTTTTGGAGTTTTTTTAACCAAACAAAAGTAGACGACTTATTTTTCAGTCGTCTGAAATAACAGATTTCAAAGTCAATTGCAAAAATAACCTCTGCGTTGACCAGACGACGTATAGTTTAGTCGTCAGGGGTACTTAGATTGAAGTCGTCCGCTTTGATCTTTAATAAACTTTCTTTTTCTTTGTTCTAAGTTTGCTAATGTGTTTTATTTTGACTTTTTCAGATGATGCGTCAGTTACATGCAGTGTATGGAGAAT
>NC_027756.1:47258785-47260202 GCF_000695525.1 Brassica oleracea var. oleracea | reverse complement strand
AACGCATGAAGTACGTCTTTGTGTATCAAGCTTTAGCAAGATGAGAAAGGTTTCTGAGGAAAGGGATGAAGATCATGTGGGAGATGAGGCTGAGGAGGGGGATGAAGCTGAGGAGGGGGATGAAGCTGATGTGAGCGATGAAGATGAAGAGGGGCATGAAGCTGAGGAGGGGGATGAAGCTGAGGAGAGGCATGAAGCTGAGGATCATGATGGGGAGGAGGATGCTGACATCCCTGTTGTCGCTGATGCTGAGGATTATAGTGAGTATGGAAAGGTTAAAGACGAGGATGAGGAAGAAGATGATGAAATTTGTTTTGATGATTACAAAGGGGCATATGGTTGTGAAGGAGAAGGATCATCTGCAGACAGAATCTATGTCAACCAGAGTTTTGCTAGTAAGGATGCACTATTTTCAGAGTTGCGGTTGACAGCGGTGAGGCGTAGGTTCTCCTTCATAATATTCAAGTCAACGAAAACTCTCTTTGTGGCAACATGTCGTGTTAGTGGTTGTCAATGGAAGATCCGAGCAAGTGTGAAACATGGGACTAAAACGTTTTGGGTAACCAAGTATGTGGCAACTCATACATGTTGAAACGCTGTACTCCAAAGTACATTGGTCAACTTTTCATAGATCGTGTTGGAATCATTGATGGTTGAATCCGCATCATATCAAAGATGCAATGAAGAACATGTTTGGCATGACACTTGATTACACCAATTCATACAGAGGATTGTTATATGCGCAAGAAATGGTGAGAGGATCAGCGGAAGACGGGCTACTGAAGTTTATTATCTCATTGATTTGTTTATTATTGATAAAAAGGCTACTGAAGTTTATTATTTTATTGATTTGTAAATGTGTAAACACATTGTTAACACATGTATTACATCTTGGGAAAAGTTATTACTGATTTTACAAAAAAATTCACAACTAAAAGAGTAGACATGCAATTCACAAAACTATTATATATCATTCCTCTACAAAGACAAGCTTGGACTCCACTTGATATGGAAGAAGACTTTGTCAGAAGACTTCCAGGAAGTCCAGACGACTTCTAGGAAGTCCAGACGACTTCTAGACGACTTTCAGGAAGTCTAGACGACTGAAATGGAAGTCGTCTGGAAGACTTCCTGAAAGTCATCTAGTGCATTATATTTTAAACGACTAACAGGTAAGTCGTCCCAGAAGTCTTCCAGATCTGAAAAACCTGCATATCAAATCCAGATCAGAAAAACTTGCATATTCAAAAACGGTCAAATGGCTTAAAAACAGAAAAAATGAGTGGAAGATTAGATAAATCTACCTATATAGAACACACAAAAATACATATCTAAAATTAATAGTTCTACCTTTAAATGAGTGGAAGATGAGTACCATCTGATTAAAAACCTGCAAAAAAGATAGATTAGTAAGAAA
>NC_027756.1:47252694-47258741 GCF_000695525.1 Brassica oleracea var. oleracea | reverse complement strand
TTTTCAAGTCAAAGAGATTAGAGTGGGTTTGGAGAGTTTTAGTTTGGAAAACAAAATAAGAACTTTATACAACAAGAAGTTACCAAATGAAGAAAAATCAGACATAAAAACTTACCAAAACGCTCAGATCTATTATGAAAGAGAGATTTCATCAGACGACTTCCGGGAAGTCCATACGACTTCCAGGAAGTCCATACGACTGGAATGGAAGTCCAGACGATTTCCAGGAATTCTAGACGACTGAAATGGAAGTCGTCTGGAAGACTTCCTGGAAGTCGTCTGGAAGACTTCCTGGAAGTCGTCTGGTGCATTATATTTTAGACTACTAACATGTAAGTCGTCCCAGAAGTCTTCCAAATCTGAAAATTCAACATATCAAATCAAGATCTGAAAAACCTGCATATCCAAAAATGTTCAAATGACTTAAAAACAGAGAAAATGAGTGGAAGATTAGATAAATCTACCTTTATAGAACACACAAAAATACATATCTAAAATTAATAGATCTACCTTTAAATGAGTGAAAGATGAGTACCATCTGATTAAAAACCTGCAAAAAAAGATATATAAGTAAGAAAGGCATGAGACAAAACTGAAAAATTCATATAAAGTTTGGTGTTTTCAAGTCAAAGAGATTAGAGAGAGGTTGAAGAGTTTTAGAGTGATGAACATTACATTTTTGTTGCAGCTATTTGAGAGGAGTAGAAAGAATGTGTAAATTTTTCTTTATATAGGGAGACAAAAAATCCAATTAGGTTAAATATTTTTGATTCATACGATTTCCTAGACGACTTAGTTGTAAGTCGTCCAGAAGACTTTAATATTTTTAGCGGGAAATTAAAATATTTTTAGTGGAAAACTAAAATAGAAGACTTCCCAGACGACTTACAAGTAAGTCGTCTGGTTTAAATTATTTAAGCGGGAAAATAATTTTTTTTTTAATTTTAGGCGGGAATATTTGGACGACTTACATGTAAGTCGTCTGTCTTAATTTCTTCACCAGACGACTGAAATGTAAGTCGTCTAGACCCTAAACATAACCCTTAAACTTAATTAACTAACTAAACACTTCATAAAATCAAATTAAACTTCAAAAGTGTTTACTATACACAAAAATAAACATGTATAGGTAAAAAATTAATTTTTCAAAAAAACATTCAAGCTTTCCAAAATCTAACCCTAAGTATACATACAATACTACAACATATGTTGCCAACCCCTAGACCAAAGAATACCATAATTCACTACCTACACTCATCTATGTTGAAAAAAATTCAATTTTGTTATATTTTAATTTATATCACTCAAAACTGTTTATAATTACATGATTTTAATTTTTCGCTTATCAAAATATTTTTTTTAAAATTAATAAATTATTTTTAAGATCAGCTACACCAGAAGACTTACTTTGAAGTCGTCTGGACGACTTCCAACATCTTAGACGACTCAGACGACTTACTAGGGTTATATTCGTAAAAATGGCTTCTATTTTTTTGTTTGGTCACAAGGGGCTGGACTGTAATTTCACAAGGCTTTTAGGTTAGTTTTGCATTTGATTCAAGTTTGAGTATATGTTTGGGGTTAAAATCAATTTGTGAGTTAGTTTTGGCAAATTTTCCAAAAAAATAATGGGTTTATGCTATTAAAAAAATTGGAAGTCCATTACATTATATTAAAAATAATGGGTTTATGTTACTTGATATACATATTCAAATCAAAATAATAATTTAAAATTGATTTATATCAAAAATTCATTCAAAAATATACATATATTCAAAATTTGATTTTTACTAACATATTTTCTAATACCATTATAAAAATGTTTTCAATATATATACGAAAAAATACAATACAAAACCAAATTTCAAATACCAACTTAAATTATGGTTTTTATATTTCACATTGAAATTTAAAAATATAATATATGCGATTATTTATATGATTGTACGTATAAAATATTATTAATTGTAAGAAAACTTATTTCATGGTACATATAAAATACGATTAATTATATGATAACACATATTTTGTAACTTATGATGACACATATAGGATATATAAAAGTGATTAGGGGTGGACATTCGGGTTCATTTTCGGGTCTGTTTGGGATTTCGTGTTCGGTTCAGATCTTTGAGGATTCGGTTCGGATTTGGATAACCAATTTAAATTGGTTTGGTTTAAATATTTGGATAGATAATTAATAATTATTTAATTATTTTAGAGTTTTAAGTATATTTTAAATATTTTAGATATTTACGTTTGATTATTTGTACATATTTTCAAGTATTTAAACGAACTTAAAAGTATCATAAATATTCTGGATGTTTTTATATATATTAAATCTAAAAATAATTAATATATATAAGTATATAAATTTATTTTGGATACCCAACATACTCCGGTTCGGATCGGATTAGATTTCAGTTCTTCAAATACCAAAATTTTGAATAATTGAGATATTTAATCAATTTTGGTTCGGATTTGGTACTACTTATCCGGATTGAGATCGGTTCGATTCTTCGAATTCGTGTTTTTTGTCTAACCCTAAATAGTGACATAAAAAACAAATAGCATCATATTT
Source organism: Brassica oleracea var. oleracea (assembly GCF_000695525.1). Taxonomy (NCBI): domain Eukaryota; kingdom Viridiplantae; phylum Streptophyta; class Magnoliopsida; order Brassicales; family Brassicaceae; genus Brassica; species Brassica oleracea. Next base: position 47,256,160 of record NC_027756.1, on the reverse strand, counting down.
TAAAAAAATACATCTGCGCGATCTGGTTGTAATTAAGTTGTAAATTTTAGAGTTATTTCTTATTTGCAGTTCTATTTTAATAAAATAGATTAATAAAATCGTGTCTAGATACTCTGGATTAATGCTGTCAAAACATTTCTAGATTGTGTAGTTTCCAATCTTTATTCTCGTGTATAACTGTATATGCGTGTTTCCATTTCTAAATGCATGGAATGAATATTTATATATATATTTTAATGCATGGATATCCTAAATGAAAATGTTTCAGATCGTCTGTGTTTTGCACCATTCGAATTTTTTTATTTCATAACTGATTATTTTATTGGTCGACATATATAACTTCGGTAAATTTTATAGTGGTGAAAAAGAAGATACACCCCAACATTAAAAAGTTGATTTTGATAGAACGAAATCAATATTATGCCTGCAAAATTGCTAATTATCTTGGTTTTTTCTCTTTACCTATCAACCATTCGTTTCATGATTCTCCCTCTAATAGCATTTCATGCATTAAATGTTCTTCTTCTTTCTTGCTTTAGAGAGTTTTGTTTGCAGCCACAGCTTAAAGACACTTGATTATGAAAATACACCTGTAATTAACACCATTTGTTCGTTTTGGTTCTCTTTGAGTGACCGCTCTTAAACGACTATATGTAGCTGACAAATCTATTCGCTGGTAGTTTCTTGTCTTTTCATTGATCATCTGAATCCGAAATACTTCCAAAACTAGATCTTTCTCTTAAATGTTTTTGTAGGAATTTCTTCAAGCATTCTTATAAACGATGCCTTTACTGCTTTACAGGATTACAAGAGAGGTGTCTCTTAGAGTTCGTCGCTAAATACTTCAATGCAATAGTTTCACTCACAATGCCGGTTTAACATTGTTACGGCTAAGTCAAAAATATTTTTTTTACCCTCTAAGATTTATATTCAGATAATGTTTAAAATATTTTTAAAATTTAATCAGTAATATTTTGTATATTTTGTGATGAAAATAAAACTATATGCATATCAAATATTTTTGGGCCATTTTCAATTTTATTTATTATAATTATAAATATTTTTATATAAAATATATAGATTTTTTCAAAAATTTGGACCTCTTAACTATTAATATACAGGGGGACACGGGCTTGGATCCGGGGCGGTTGCACTGCTGGTCCCCCGCTCCTCAGCCGGCCCTGTTCACTCATTTCCTCTATCTCTCAAATATTTGTTTTTAACTTAGTTTGTTCTGATAATTATTTAAAAATCCGAAATTCTTAATGATCAAGAAGCTGTTAAGAAACACATAAATATATTGCAAGCGTCCATGTAAGTCTAGATAAATGAACAAGGTCAAATTGTGGTTCAACTAATCTTTTGTCATGTTCAACTTTTATATTCTATTTTTATATAAAATTTACGTTTTGTGTAACAAATATCTAATTTTAGTATGGACCCAACGCTAAGACATGTTATCATCACATGATAATTTCATTTATATTCAAACTTTAGGGGCCATGTGAGTGAAAATTATACATGTACATCGATACCTTGGTCAACAACTAAACAACATATCAGTCGATTAACATAAACTAATTCAATTCAAAGTTTGTGTACCACCCTTTTCCTTTTGTTTTATTTCTAATAGTGATATGCATCTAATTATAAGTCTTCCAACTAGATGATTAAGTCGTCTGGAAAGTCTTTCAGCTGGATAACTTAGTAGAAGACTTATAATTAAGTCGTCTGAAAAGACTATCCAGACTACTTAATTATAAATTTTCTACTAAGTCTTCCAGCTGGAAGACTTTCTAGACGACTTAATTATAAGTCGTCTACTAAGTCGTCCAGCTGGAAGACTTTCCAGACAACTTAATTATAAGTCGTCTGCGAAGTCTTTTATTTCCATCTTTCTTAATCCGTCAAATATCTAAGTTCATATCTTCTATTTACTGCAGACTAGGGTGATCAACTTTGTTCAGAAGGACATTTGTGAAATGTTTCCAAAATGGGAGTTTGATGTTCAGGACACGCCCGTGGAGAACATAATTAAACTCATGTTTGTGAAGAAACCGTGGAAGTGGACCATGGATTGCTGGGAAGTCACCGATACTTAGGTCAATACAAGGTAGTGAAGGAAGACAGTCCAAGACCTCAAAAGAAAGCTCGTAAAGAGGCTAGTGAAGAGGTAGCTGCAGAGACTAGTGAAGAGGTTCATACAGTGGCTCGTTCAGAGGTGACTATGACTGTTGGTGGGTTGACCAAAGAGGACATTAAAACCATGTTCAAGGACACAGTTGATGCCATGAGGGAAGGGTTTGAGATGTGCCTTAAGGAGATCAAGTATCTGCCGGAAAGGGTGGAAGCTGTGGAGAAGAAGGTTGGCATCACCACAAAACGGAAAGGGACATCAGCTCAAAACACTACCCCTCCACCTAAACCGACGCTCGAACCCGGGGTGAGTAACGAATCCTCTCCCAACAAGAGATTGACTAGACAAAGTCTTAAGAATAAGAACTGAAAAGTTGCATTTGCTTTGTTTCTTGTATGTCAGAACATGTGTGCTTTGTTTATAGTGTATGAAATGGATCTTTGGAAAAAGTCATTGGTTATTATTGTTTGAAATAGATCTTTGGTTATTATTGTATAAACCCATCTTGTATATTACAGAGTGAAAGTGTTAATGGGACGAACGCGGGAAGGAAGAGCTTGCCGGAGGATAAATGTCCAGATGTGCCCGCAGATGCTAGTTGCTCGAAAGATAAAGTTCCAGAACCGAGCCTTGTTCTATTGGACAAAAATCAATCCACTGTTTCAGATTTACAGAAGGAGGATGCTAGATATTTGGAAAAGAGGGATGCTGCTTTGGCACTTTGCCGTGCAAAGAGTGATCGAACAAGGAAACTTGCTGCCTCACATCAATCTCCTTATACGGCAAACAGCACGGCCAACTTACGGTTTGGTGTAATTGACCATCTTTTAAAAGTTTATGACTAAATTTTTTAAATGAAGTAGTTCATGTGGTTTCCAGCTTGATTCAATATATCGTGTGTGAATAAACCGGGAGAACTAAGTTCACGGGGGAATTGACTATTTTCCCCATTTTGCACCAATTGACAAGAAGAAGTTGAAGGAGCTCGCTGATTGGTTAAAAACTTGTCTGCAAGTGTTTGTTTTTCCCATAATAGCTTGCTTTAGTCTACAAAAACTGATTGCTTTTCAACATTTTGTGTTTCAGTCATTATAGAACACCTCTCGATAAAAAACCACGTACAAGCAGAACTTGGTGGTATCAAATCCTCCGGACCTCCTTAGAGTGGCTGGAGGACTATGTAAGTCTTCTGCTATGACTTAGATGACTTACTGATAAGTCTTCTTTGTAGACGAGTTACCAATAAGTCGTCTGGTAAGTCTTCTACGTAGACGACTTACTAGTAAATCGTCTGATATCTTCTGACTTGTACCCTATTTTATATGCAGC
>NC_027756.1:47251607-47252647 GCF_000695525.1 Brassica oleracea var. oleracea | reverse complement strand
CCCACAACATTTCAGGAGCGAGAGAATGTGCTTCCTTGATCATCTCTTTGCTCAGCAATGGAGATTCAACTACAAGGATTTTAAGGACTCGGAGCCCGATCAGAACGCTTTAGGAAGAAGACTCCCTGGTGGAGCGTGGAATTATTATGCAAGCACTATACCATCATTTTGCCAATCGAACAAGGTTTGGGGGATGGATATTGATGATATCTATGCGCCAGTGAACTACAACGACACTCATTGGATTGCTAAGTGGATATCGATCCCTAAGAGGCACATAGTCGTCTGGGACAACATTTGTTCCAGTATCTCCCCAGAAGAAATCGATGTGGTAATGGAGTCTTTTGTCTACATGATCCCTTATCTGCTTGTTGAGTGCGCTTCCTCAGACGAACAACATGCCTAATACAGCCTGGAGCCATTCACATAAGAGAGACCGACCAATATACCTCCGGCCCGAGCTGATGATTGTGGCGTGTACGCTCTAAAGTACATTGAATGTCATACTCTTGGGATATAGTTTAGTAAAAAAAGACTTTGCTAAGCCCAACGGGAAGACTATAAGGGATAAGATGGCGGTGGATATATTTCAAGAGCTTCCTGACGCACATGAGTTCGAAAACAAGGACAGTGATGCCAACCTGGGTGTGTATGAGAGGTGATAAACAGACTATGTTTGATTATTTTGTATGATTGATTAGGCTGATGTGTGAATTTGAACTTGATCCCTATTTTGTAACCTATAAGTAGTATAGAAAGTCTTCTGTGCAGTGACCTTCTGTAACCTTTGTTTTTTTGTGCAGTGACCTTTTGTAACCTTTCGAATAATATAAAGAACAAGACCTTCTTAAATTTGTTTGGTAGTGCAATTTGACAAAGAAGTTAACACATATAAGTTCATAACACAAATTTTTAATACATAGACTAAACACTGGACGACTAACTGGACGACCTTCTGGACGACTTACTTGAAGGTCTTCTGGAAGACTAAACACTGGACGACTAACTTGAAGGTCTTTTGGAAGAATAAACCCTGGACG
>NC_027756.1:47249863-47251481 GCF_000695525.1 Brassica oleracea var. oleracea | reverse complement strand
GAAAAAACCCTGGACGACTAACTTTAAGGTCTTCTGGACGACTTACTTAAAGGTCTTCTGGAAGACTAAACACTGGAAGACTAAACACTGGACGACTAACTTGAAGGTCTTCTGGATAAAAAAACCCTGGACGACTAACTGGACGACCTTTTGGATGACTTACTTGAAGTTCGTCCACGTCATTTCTTACATTATGGTTTTGTATGGCCAGTTTACTTACATTTTGAGCATCTATAAACCCTGTGTTGCTTCCGAGGTTTGCGTCCTCTCATCCTGGATAGCTCCAACCAAGATTGTCATCTTAGTTTCTTCTGTCTTCCCGGACCATGCTTTACACCCGGAGGAAAGCATGTGTGTTCCTCAACTTGTTGTCCAACACAAGGATATATATTCTCTAAGTATCCTGCAAACAGAAAATCCTTTGAGTACACTGGACATACAAGTGTGGAGATATACAAATCAGCAGATGTTCCTGTAGCTATAGCATGAGAGCAAGGTATTTTCTCCACTGCATAGACACCACAATCACACTTTCCATGTTCCAAATCAACCACACAGTCTATTTTGCCACATTTCACAAAGAATCACAACCCATCAATTGGTTGTACCGTCATCGTATCTGCTATCTCCGATCGAACAGCAAGCAAGTATTCAACACCTCGACTATGTTGAGTTGGGAGACTCAAAGCATCTTCTCTCCTTTTCCAAAACCACTTTCCTAGCTTCTCCCTTATGAACTCCAACAGGAACTGACCGGAAATCCTCTAGCTCGCTTCAGAGCAGAATTAATAGATTCATCGATGTTGCTTGTCATTATGTTGTACTTGTCCCCCTGACAATAAACCCTTGACCATAGGCTGACGTCGGCATTCTCCAAATACGTTGCAAGGTCCGGGTTTGCACTCCGTATCTCAGCCATGTACCGGTCAAAATCTGAAACCGTATGAGCATAAGCAGCACCTTTCACCAAGTACAAGAGATGTTTCCCTTTATACTTTTTGACAATGTTATCTTGAGGGCGATAATAACATATTCCTCGGGTTGCCCAAGGAAACACTTTATCACACACATTTTTAATGGTCGTGTGCCGGTCGGAGACTATCACCAGAGGCTGCTCATCAGATACACAACTAGCCAATTTTGTGAAAAACCATTCCCAAGAAGGTTCATCTTCAGCATCTACGATCCCAAAAGCCAATGGAAATATCTGAAAATTCCCATCTTGTGCGACTGCAACTAACATAACACCTCCATACTTCCCACTTAGGTGAGTCCCATCCACCACAATGATCATTCTCTGATACTTAAAACCTTTGATAGAAGCTCAAAAAGAGAGAAATAGATGCTTAAATCAATTGATATAAACAAGTTCTATAGCCGTGATAGAATCGGGATTTGCTAAGGAGATTTGCTCGAGATATGATGGCAGACGCGAATACCCATCTTCTGCTGATCTCTCACCAATTTTTGTGCATATAAAAGTGCTCTGTATGAAGTGGTGTAATCAAGTGTCATGCCAAACATGTTCTTCATTGCATCAGTGATATGCTGCGGATTCATCCCATCAATAATTACAAACACGATCAATGAAAAGCCTACCAACATACTTCAGAGTACA
>NC_027756.1:47249295-47249619 GCF_000695525.1 Brassica oleracea var. oleracea | reverse complement strand
CATCTTCAACCAAATCATCATCATCATCATCTTCAAAACATTCATCAACTTCATCAGCTTCATCAGCTTCTTCCCTGAACTCTAACATCCTCCTCCCCATCATCCTCCTCCCCATCGTCCTCCTCCCCATCGTCCTCCTCCCCATCGTCCTCCTCCCCATCATGATTTTCATCTTCAACCAATTCATCATCATCATCTTCAAAACATTCATCAGCTTTATCAGCTTCATCATCTTCTTCCCTGAACTCTGAAACCGTTTCCACCTTGCTACGGCTTGATACACAAAACCGTACTCCATGCGTTTTGGTTATCTCGAGCAAGTTT
>NC_027756.1:47236270-47249262 GCF_000695525.1 Brassica oleracea var. oleracea | reverse complement strand
AGCAATCTTTCAACAACCATTCTTCATACACTGCATGTAACTGACGCATCATCGACAAAAATTCAAAATAAAACACATTAATAAACCATAGAGAAAATGAAAGTTTACTAGACATTGACGTAGACGACATACCAGTAAGTTGTCTGGAAGACTTACCAGTAAGTCGTCCAAAGAGGTCATTTTTGCAATTGAATTTTAAATTGGATGACTTACTTGTAAACCGTCCAGCTTTGTTTTTTTAAAAAAAAAAACTCTAGACGACTTACCAGTAAGTCCTCTAGGATAAAACGGGTTAGTTTTGCATTTGATCGAATTGTGTCAGATATTTGACTTTTTCTGGACGACTTACCAGTAAGTCGTCTCTGGGTAAACAAAAATTTCAATATTTTATTAAAGCTAGACGACTTATTTGTAAGTCTTCTCAGGTTAGTTTGCAATTCGAAAAAGAAACTTAAATATTTAACTTTACCCAGACGACTTACTTGAAAGTCGTCAAGGTAGACGACTTACGAGAAAGTCGTCCGAGATAATCAAGGTTTAACCAGAATCTAGGAAATAAATCTGGACGACTTTGCTTATCATAGACGACTTTCAAGTAACTCAGACGACTTTCAAGTAAGTCGGACGACTTTCAAGTAAGTCGTCTTACTTGACGACTTCCGCAGAAGTCGTCTGGGAAAAGTTAAATATTTAAGTTTTATTTTCCAATTGCAAAAGTAACTTAAGATGACTTACAGATAAGTCGTCTAGCTTTAAAAAAATATTGAAATTTTTGTTTTCTCGGAGACGACTTATCCAGGAAAAGTCAAATATCTGACACAATTCGGTCAAATACAAAACTAACCCGTTTATCTAAACTAAGTCATCTAGGGTATTCTCTAGATTTTTTTTAGCAAACAAAGATAACGACTTACAAGTAAGTCGTCCGTTTGACCAGAAGACTTACCCGTAAGTCTTCTACAGCCAGACTACTTACGGGTAAGTCTTCTACGCGAACAGATGTGGAAATTTTTTTAATTTCATACCTTAAACTAGTGAGATGACTTCCTTAGCACACAGAGTCTTCTCCAACCACACAAAACCTCAAACGAAAGTAACCCACCAAGAATAGTATGCTTGAATGGCTCTATCAACCATAAAAAAAAATTGAATCAAAAGCTTGAGTTTTTTGAATGAATATGGAGGCAAAGTGAAAGAGATGTTGTTTTTAGTTCATAACAAATGAGAAAGAGAGAGTGTAAATCGATTTGAGGTGCATTAAGAGCTTCAAATTGGTTGCTCATGGTGGTTGGTGTATTGATTGTAATGACAATCTTGTAAATACTTGAAGATGATGAGGATGAGAGAGTAAAAATATCATTTTCGAAAAAAAGGAAAAAAAAACTAATGGCATTTTCGTGAATAATATGAACTTGTGAAGTGAATAGGACAAAAGAAAAATCCAAAAAAAATCATGAATTAGTTTTAGGTTTGACTTTGAGTTTTGAGTCAATTTTGCAAAAAAACCTTTCATTTATTGTTCTTATATATATACCTTAAGCCAAACCAAGAAACATTTTACCCACTAAACAAAAGTGGATAAGTATTAACGTGACCGATCTTAATCACACTTAACTCCAAAAGAAAAGGAAAGAAGAAGAAAATGAGTGGTTTATTGAAGATTCTCAATCAGTAATAAAAGATCGTTTTCAAACAAGTGGATTTTTGTATCCGACTACCAAATGAAACAAACTTTATACATGACAATGTAAAACAAAAGAAAAGCTTGACAATACCAAACCAAGAAAGAAAGATTATGACATTCTAGCCTCTTATAAAGCTCACAATAAATATGTAACATTTTCAGAGACTTAATTATTTATTGTTGTTACATAATGATAATGTATGGTCTCTGAATTGGATTATATCTTTTTCAGGAAACAAATCACTTCCATTTCTTGAAGAATTTTCCCTTGTGCTTCCCAAACATGCCATGCTTCCAGCGTTTCCCGAATTTTCCGTGCTTGAACTTACCGTGTTTGTAATACCCGTACCCATAGCCGTGACCGTGATGGTGACCATAGTGTCCATGGTGGTGAGAACCAACTGCTGCAGCTGCCACACCCGCTATCATCCCTCCTATACCTCCGTGGTGGTGGTGTCCTGTAACATTTATTTGGTTTTCCTCATCAACATCATGCCTAAAGGTCTCTATAATTCCAAACGTATCTGCGTTTGCGTTTACAATAAAAAAACTACTAATATTTTCCAAATATAAAGATGTTCACTATTCTGCGTTATGATCTTTGGCAGAAACAATACATACTGTAACAAAAAAAAAGCAAACACAAAATAACTTGAAAACCTAGCTAAATGTGGTGACATTTGTAAGAGGAAGAATGTAAATGAGATTGAAAATACTAGAGTGAGACTGACCGGGATAACCGTGAGGTGGATAACCGGGTGGAGGATAACCACCATGTGGAGGATAAGCAACAGGTGGATAACCATACGGAGGAGGAGGAGCAGGATATGCATAAGGAACTCCATAACCATGATGACCGTGATTATTATAACCATGATGACCGTGAGGTCGGTAGCGTCCACTTGCATATCCTGCTAAGTGGTGGAAGAATCCTTTGTCACTGTGATTACGCTGATCCTCCCCCATTTTCTTTTTCAAACTTAGACCTCAGACTAGTCGACCACTGTAAACAAAATATGAACACACCTTGACGTTAGATAGTGAAGACAAATCGATAGACATGCATGCATGTTCATAAGATAAAGAAAATGATAAGAGAATAAGAGCAATAAACATGGACATAAGAAACTGTAAAACAGCTTAAGGATTCTCATATTCACAAGACTGAAAAGATGCTTAACACACAAACCCTATAGTATAGTAAGAAACCAGAAACAAAAGACAAAGATTGAAGATTTGCGTACCAAAGAAGCAGAGGAAACGCTTGAGATGCTGCTGATCAAGAACGAGCCGTAGTTTCCACGCAACGCGTTTCCTTTTACTTATTTTTTTCACAAAATTCTTCAAGATAATGTATATTAATTACACTGACCTAAGTATATGCCATTTTGTTGTTGTTTTGTCTGAAGACCGACCGATTATGAATATTTTAAATCTTACACATGAAGAAAGAAATAAAAATCCAAGAATTTTATATTATGATAGGATCTGATTCTAGACTGTCTAGTCAAAATTCACTCGCATAATCCACTACATATTTCTTATATTGTACTACTTAAAATTGTGATAAAAGCTGAAACTTATGGGGCGTTTCTGTAAAATAAATCAAACTGCTCAAAAACATGTGAATTTTGAAGCTCTAGCTTTTCTCTATTACACGTTGATGGTTTATTGAAGACTACCAATCAATATCTTCTTCTGATATAGTCTTCTGTAGATCCTTGCACCTTCGAGTTCAGCGTGAATCTCTCGTTCAGTTCGTATACCCATTGGGTTTTCCCTTAACCAACCTTCCTCTGTATCGACTGTGTCCACATGTTCAAGAACCTTTGCTTCCTCGTCTAACTGATCTCTCATGTCCTGAGCTACGTCGAGCACATCTGACTGCACAAATATCTGTTGCAATGATTCGTTAATTAGTAGTCTAACTCTAACCTATGAAACAAACCGGTAGCCATTGGAAGGTAAACGAAGCTTTTGAAAGTGCGGAAACTTGACTAAGCAAAGACTTTACCTTTCCACCGGGTTTTAGGTTTTTCAGAATGGAATCTACCAAAGGCTTTTGCACAACACGTCTCTTGTGATGGCGTTTCTTGAAATGTGGGTCCGGACACTGCGTTTAATTAAAACATCAAAACAAGAACTTGGATCAGCACATGATAGATACAGGCTTGTAGATGTTCACAGCTTTTCACACTTTACCAAGATTGAGACAAACTCCAACGGTCCACGGTAGCTTGATATAAGATGATCAAATGAAACCATGGCATTTGCAAAAATGAAGTGTCTGAAACACATCCACAAGAGATATATATATATATATATCAAAGAAGTTAAATCAACAGAGTATTCAAAATGCTAAAAAGATGTTTTCTAAGATTTTTGTGGAATGCAAGAGATTACGCGTTAGAAAGTCCCAGCTCGTTAACCCAAAAGTTAGCACGCTTGACCAGCTGCAAAGAAACCGAAAATACATTAAGCAAAAAAAAAAAAAAAGCAGATGAATGGTCAAGTGAATTGGAAACAGTCAAAAGGAGCTCAAAGAAGCATACTTTCTGGCGTATCTCCAACCCCAAGTAGTTGCCTGAATCAGCATTCTTCTTGGCTAGCCACAGGAGGAATCTGCCACTACCTGTCATACAAATCATAAAACCATTTCACAAGGCGGAGGGAAAGTTTTGGTATTTACAAGTTAAAACACATTTCAAGCACGAAAGAGACGTTACAACCAGAAACAATATAGAGGAGAGATATTTGAAATGCCATGGAAAGAGATGAAAGATTCCAACTTTTCTACCAAAAGTCTCCCAGTGTGAAATATAAACTCAACTTAAAAGAACATAATCTATCAAAAGCTCCCACAAGTCTTAAGTAAAGCTCACAAGATACCACTTCCAATATCAACCATAAGAGGTAGCGATGGATCCTTATACACTTCCTCCCAAGCAGGAACTGGAGCTGGCGTCTATATCAGATATACAAACATTGTAAATCAGTCACACTGTTTGCCACATCAATACAGAAAAGAAAAGATGTCATAAAGCTTAGCAACACCACCAACATAAACTTACAGAGAAAGAGGAACTGAGAGGGTTAACATGCTGTCTGATTCTTACATGACCCACTTCCTGCAAACAAAAAAATGTAAGCAGAAGAAAAGAAGAAAGAGAGAATGAAGATAAAGAGAGATGAAAGGAGGATACTTCAGATATCTTGTACTTGAGGTTAAGGTCGGCATACTCCAAGTCCACCAAATCAGTGCTTCTCACTTCCTTTACATCGAGACAAGCTGAATTAGACGCCGACGACGCGGAGGTGGATGCTCTGAATTTGCGCCTGCTCGTGAAGATAAAAGGTGATGAAGCCAAGGAGAACACACTCTTCGCCAGAGAAGAGGAAGAGCACGCTTGAGTTAAAGAACCCATCTTTTTTTTTTTTTTGTTTCAATTGGATTCGACGATAACATAAAAGTGTTTTTCTCACTGTTCTTCTGTCTGCGTCTTAAACCCCCCAAAAGAGGAAAGAGAGAGAGCTTTTTTTGGGTGTAAATGTTAAGAAAAAGAGAGAGAGAGAGAGAGAGAGAGAGAGAAAGCTGCTTCCTCAATCTAGAAACCTTTCAAGAGTTTTGTACTTAAATTGATAAATATCAAAATTACCGGGGTGATTCTGTAAATATATTAACGACTTCAGAAGCTCCAGCTCTCTCTCTCTCTCTCTCTCACATTCACTGAACAAAACGATGGCCTCGGCGATTGTTCCGTCGCTCAGGCTGAGTCCCAGTTTCTCCGACGCCACGTCACCATCGTCTCCCTCTTCCTCCGGCGACGTCAATAAACCCTTGTTTTTTTTTTTTTTTTATATTATCATTGGATCAAATTCTGAGACTATTTTAGGATTTAGGGGCAATTCAGGAGACTACAGGAAGCTGGAGGTAACTTTGGATGAGTACGATGTTACTGCAGCTGTTGGTTTTGAAATGCAGCCGGTTTGGTTGATCCAGTCTACTGGCGTGGCACTCACTCTACGCCCTCGTCTTGTTCTTGATTGAGTTACCGTAAGAAGTCTCATAGTGTACAATGATTTTCGGACTCATTGGATTTTTGTTTGTCGATAAGATAGATAAAACTTGTTGCTTTGTGGTCTTATTATTATCAGACTTAGCTGCTAGTTTCAGTTGTGAATTCCGGTAACCTTGAAATACGTCACTTACAGGTCAAAAGGATTGTCTTTGATTGGACACTCAGTCTCAGCTGGAGGATGGCTTGCTCGAGTTTACCTGGACGAGTACGGAAACGCTGATATCTCCTTTGTTGTTCACACTGGGTACGCCTCACTTGTAGGTAACAAAAATGTTCATTACTTTTTCAAGAGATATTTCAAAAGATGTTGCTTGCCAAGTTTTGAAACTATGTTGGATTTGTATACCGTGTAGACCACCACCCAGAGGGCTATCATGGGTTGATCAAACAAGAGGTCTTCTCCATTACGTCGAAGAGCACTGTGCAAAAACTGTTTACACTCCTTGTCTGTATTGCCGGGAGGTAGTGTCTCTTCTTCCAAACACCATACATGTGTGATATTTGTATCTAAACTTGGAATCTTGAATCGATAGTCTATAGGTAGATGCATTCGTGGAGCTCCTTTAGTGGACAAGGCAGATGCAAATCTTGATTCTGATGAATCGATCTCAGCGCTTACTATAGCATTGGTTTCTTCAGGGCCTAGTTTGCGTGCTCGTTTTGTAGGGCAAGGATATAAGCATGTTTGTGGAAGAGCTGACATGTGGTACCTGAGGTTTCAGCTCATCTTGAAGGTGCACTTAATCTTAGCTTCAGATCAAGGTTCCAGATTCAGAGAATCACTGGATGATGATACTTTATTGTTTAGGCCTTTACTTTGCCATAGCAGTGAGGACAAAAAGCTTTGACTTTTGACTCTGACTCTACCACGTGTGGTTAGAAAGTTGGAACCTTTGACTTCTAACGTCTGAATATCATTTTCATGGTGATAATAGAAACCTGTGCACTCTATTGTAGCAAGGAGGAGAGAAAACTTGACGACTTTCTGTGGTAGAAGCTTGGACAGAGAATCCATGGCTTATCTTCCTTGTCATTCTTCACCTTCTTCTTCTTCTTCTTCGTGAGTTTTAGAGGAGAAGATGTGCGTAAAACATTCGTGAGCCATCTATTCTGCGAGCTTGATCGGATGGGGATCAATGCGTTCAGAGACGATTTGGATCTCGAGAGAGGCAAGTCAATCTCCCCAGAGCTTGTAGACGTGATCAAATGCTCCAGGTTCGCCATTGTCGTGGTCTCTAGGAACTACGCCGCCTCAAGCTGGTGCTTGGACGAGCTCTTGAAGATCATGGAATGTAAAGACGCATTTGAACAGACTATCATACCCATTTTCTACGAGGTTGATCCTTCAGATGTGAGAAGACAGAGTGGCAGCTTCGGTGAGGATGTTGAGAGTCACAGTGACAAGAAGAAGGTGAAGAAATGGAAAGAAGCTTTGACGATACTAGCTGCTATTTCTGGTGAAGATTCTCGGAATTGGTAAGTTTGTTTAGGTTTTTTGTTTTGTTTTGCAATCTCTCATTGGTGTATTTGAAAGTTAATACAATGATGAAAATTTGTATGGTATAGGAGGGATGAGTCAAAGCTGATTAAGAAGATCGTTAAAGACATTTCTGATAAACTGGTTTTCACTTCATTGGATGATTCAAAAGGGTTGATTGGAATGAGTTCCCATATGGACTTTCTGCAGTCTATGATGTCTATAGAGGACGAAGATGTTCGAATGGTAGGGATTTGGGGAATGGGTGGAGTTGGGAAAACTACGATTGCTAAATACTTATACAGTGGACTCTCATGTCGATTCCAAGCTCATTGCTTCATAGAGAATGTGAAGGAAGTCTATAACAGATATGGAGTTAGGCATTTTACAAGGAGAGTTTCTATGCAGAATGTTTGGAGAGCTTTCGAGGGATTGTCTAATCTCAAGCTTCTCAACTTCTATGACCTTGCATATAATGGAGAGACCAGAATGCATCTACCTGATGGCCTAAGTTATCTCCCACGCAAGCTTCGTTCTCTACGCTGGGATGGATACCCTTTAAAGTCTATGCCTTCAAGATTTCATCCGGAGTTTCTTGTTGAATTTTGTATGAGTAATAGCCATCTCCAAAAACTTTGGAACGGAGTCCAGGTAAATTCTCCATAGTAACTGCAGATCCTTGCTACTTTTGTTATTGGACTATAACCATTTCATGTAAAAAAAAAATTGCAGCCTGTTGGGAAATTGAAGAAGATGAATCTCTCTCGTTGTAAATACCTAATCGAAATTGGATATTTCAGGAAATGAAAGACTGAAGTCTCTCCCGGTAAGCATTTCTGAGCTAAGATCACTTGAAAGGCTCAACCTCTCTGGCTGTTCTGTACTTGAGAGCTTTCCACCAGAAATATGCCAGACAATGAGATGCTTGAGGTGGCTTGATTTAGAAGGGACCGGTATTAAAGAACTGCCTGAAAACATTGGTAATATGATAGCCCTCAAGGTGCTTCAAGCTAGAAGAACAGCGATAAGACGAGCACCACGGTCAATTGCGCTACTTACCCGTCTTCAAGTTTTAGCAATTGGGGATAGCTTCTATGTTTCAGAAGGTTTACATTCTCTATGTCCTTGCTTATCAAGTTTTGATGACTTGAGAGTTCTGTGTCTAAGCAACATGAACATGACAGAGATTCCTAACAGTATTGGTGACTTATGGAGTCTATCAGAACTTGATTTGAGTGGTAATAATTTTGAGTTCATCCCCGCGAGCATCAAAGGACTCGCCAGGTTGAACATACTCAATTTAAACAATTGCCAGAGACTTCAAGCACTGCCTGATGAGCTTCCACGGGGTCTCCTCTATATCTACGCACATGGCTGCACATCGCTAGAGTGATATGCTACAGAGAGTGTATGTGAGGAAGAGAAGAGAAAGGGAGAACAGAGGAGAGGAGGAAGAACAGAGTGTTGGCCGTTAGAGTTTGATGACGTGGATTTATCCTGTTACGAGTACTAGAGAATAAGGAGATTGTATTTGGGCCTTGGGATATAAAGGGACCCAAGTGAGAGAGGATAACTGTCAGTTAGAGAGTCTTGGGCTTGCCCTTGATTGAGGAGGATTGTAACTGGCTTAGCACTTCGGCTTGTGAAGTCTAAGAGGGGCGGTTGGGTGGATCTTAATCAATAAAAATCATAGTTCTAACAAATTGGTGCGAGTGAACGCTCTGGATCGAGAACCATCGCGACGATGACGAAGAGGACGAAGGACACCGGCGACGGTCAGGCGGATCCTCCGGTGACCTTGGATTTACTTGCGGCGACGTTACGAGATCAGTCGACGGTACAGATCGAGACGAATCGGCGGTTCACCGAATCTTTTTTTGAACTGGAGAAAAACGCGAAGGAGATGGAATCGCGAATCGAAGCTTCGATTGAATCAAGGATTGAAGCGTGTTTCGAGAAGATGTGTGCGCGGTTGGAGAAGAAGCTCTCTAAAAGCGATCGACGTTCCCGATGAATCACCTCCACCGTATCGTCATCCTAACTATCAGGTACATAACGCAAACTGGGAACCTGGCCGTAGTTCTAGGAATGAGGATGCGGTAGATCGAACCTCGATTGTTGGTAACCGTGAGAGGATGTTGAAACGAGTGGAATGACCTGTGTATGATGGTTGTGATGCGTATGGATGGCTAGCTCTTGCAGAACGTTTTTTAAGGATTGGTGGTTATGATGACCGAGCTAAATTGGACGTGGTCTCAGTAAGTTTAGCAGGAGATGTACTCAGCTGGTTTAACAGTGAATCACATCGAAGAGGTTTCAGAAGCTGGATGGAGTTTAAACACAAACTGATAGCGCGATTCAGTAAGGAGAAGTTTAGGGACCCTAGTCAGCCATTCTTTGCGGTTAAAGAGACTGGTACTGCAGCTCAGTATATCCATGCCTTCGAAGATCTATCAACATTGGTGACTGGTCTGACAGATACGCAGCTCGAAGGGATATTCATGAATGGGTTAAAACCTGAAATGAGAGAAGTTGTAACGATGTGCAAACCAGTTGACTTGGATGAAATGATTTCAACAACATGTCAGATGGAAGACAGTGTTTTATATAAGGTGGTGTGTAGAGAGCGACAAGCAGAGAGGAAAGACGATTCAAAAAAAACGTCTATCAAATCTTTTTCCTCTAGAAAGAGTAGCTCAGGATGGACTTTCAAGCCGACGCAGGCGAAGCAGACTGAGACAGGAGGACAGAGACCGCAATTACGATTGACTGAAGCTCAGATAGCAGAGAAAAAGCGTTTGGGAATGTGCTTCACCTGTGATGATAAGTAGTCAAGGCAGCATTTGTGTCCCAACCGTATGCTCCAGGTTTTGACAGTCGTAAATGGAATGGAGATGAAGATAATGGATCAATCTCTAGTTGAAGTAGAGGAAGAAACAGAGGATACTGAAGCTTCGACGATGGCACTTTCTTTGAGTTCATTCTTGGGACAGTCATGTTCCACTACAACTAAACTGAAGGGGGCGATAAAGAAGAATTCAGTGGTGGTCATGATAGATAGCGGTGCGACTCATAATTTCATCTCACCTTTGACAGTTCAGAAGACCAAGCTTAAGGTTACGGAGAATACGAATCTGCGTGTCTTGCTTGGAATGGGAATCTCAGTTCAGGGGACAAGAGTGTGTCAGAAGGTGACTGTGGGGTTACCGTCTATGTCTTTTGAAGCAGATTTTGTGGTTTTGGAGTTGGGTAATGTTGACGTTATCCTTGGAGTGGAATGGTTGAGAACGTTGGGCAAATGTATGGTGGATTGGGAACAGAATGAATGGTCTTTTGTCTATGAGGGAGCACCAGTGATTTTAAGAGGTGATCCAACGCTTCATGCTCAGACCGTATCTCTTAAATCATTCACAGCAGATAACACGGTGTGTCACAAAGGAGTTGAGATGGAGGTACGATCGTTGGAGGAAAGGAGTGAGACAGTGAAGGAGTTACCACTACCTATTGCTCAGACGTTGCAGCACTATGCCGGGGTATTTCAGAAACCGGTAGGGTTGCCTCCAGTCAGAGGTCGGGAACATGCAATTGTGTTGTTGGATAGCTCAAAACCGATAAATGTGAGACCTTACAAGTATCCTCACGCACACAAGGAAGTGATGGAGAGAATGGTTAAAGGGATGTTAGAGGAAGGGTTGATAAGACTGAGCCAGAGTCCGTATTCAAGTCCGGTTCTGTTGGTTAAGAAGAAAGATAATTCACATCGATTCTGTGTGGATTATCGTGCATTGAACCGTGCTACAGTTCCAAACAAGTACCCAATCCCGATGATTGATCAACTGTTGGATGAATTACATGGAGCTAAGATTTTTTCAAAGTTGGATTTGCGGGCTGGGTATCATCAGATACGAATGCAATAAGAAGATATTGCGAAGACTGCATTTCGTACGCATGCTGGTCATTTTGAGTTTTTAGTGATGCCTTTCGGTCTCACTAATGCTCCGGCCACATTCCAAGCCTTGATGAATGATCTTTTCAGACAATATTTGCGGAGGTTTGTGCTGGTATTTTTTGATGATATCCTCATTTACAGCAAAACAGTGGAGGATCACGTGAAGCATTTGGAGCTGTTTTGGATATTTTCGTGGAGCAGCGTCTGTTTGCGAACAGGAAGAAGTGTGCGTTTGCACAAGAGAAAGTGGAGTATCTGGGACATGTGATTACAAGCAAGGGTGTTTCAACTGATCCCCAAAAAGTGATAGCAATGAAACAATGGCA
Source organism: Brassica oleracea var. oleracea (assembly GCF_000695525.1). Classification (NCBI taxonomy): domain Eukaryota; kingdom Viridiplantae; phylum Streptophyta; class Magnoliopsida; order Brassicales; family Brassicaceae; genus Brassica; species Brassica oleracea. The sequence continues at coordinate 47,237,747 of NC_027756.1, read as the reverse complement.
TAATCCAAAGTCGGTCCAGGAGTTGCGAGGATTTTTTGGGTCTCACTGGCTATTACAGAAAGTTTGTTCAGAGCTATGGCTAATCATGTTAATGAGCAAGAGAAACACAATTATAAGATAAAGTACTTCCTTAGATTATAGAAAGATTCAAGCTTTTACAAGTTTAGACAAAGTCTTGAGAGAAAAATGAGATAAAACTAGGGTTTTGGAAGCTAAAACTATTTATAAGAGGTCTAAACTCGTCCTGGTTTAGTTGAATTAAACCGGGTCAAACCGGATTAAACCGGTCAATAGCTCAAAATCTCGACCGCGAGCGGGTTCTTTCTCCCGCTCCAGGAAGCCGCTACCAAGCTCGCAGCGGTTACCTTTGACCGCTGTATCATGTCGATATCAAACAGGGAGGTGATATAGAGCGAGCGGCCAAGCAACAGCCCTCACCTAGCCGTCGTGGCACTTCTTCGTCTTGGCCAAGCTCAGGCTCATGGTCTTGTCGTGCTCTGTTCTGGCGAGGCTCCTTCTCCAAAGACGAGATCGTGCTCGGACCACCACGAACCCATCACTAAGCCATCGTCTTCTCCTCCGCCATGGTCTGCAACTCGCGATGCCGGCTCCAGAGCGACCAGCTTTCCTCACGGCTCAGCTCCGTCATCGTCGCGGATCGAAGTAAACCTCATCGAAGAGCAACAATGGCCAATTCTTCCCTATTTGCAAAACAGGTCCCTGAACTTCTGGTTCTTTACAAATCGGCCCAATACTTTGGAATGTGCAGAAATGACCTCACGAATTGACCCATAGACTTTTGATTGTGCAATCTAACCCAAGGGAATATTCTGAAACTGCAACCTTGGTCCCTGAACTTTGGATAACTTCATATTTGACCCCAGACTTCTATAGTGTGCAGCTTAGCCCTTGAATTTCGCCCCAAACTTCCAAATAAGCATTCCAACCCCTATGATATGCAAATGAGTATGCAAATACAACACAAAGACCTAAATGCAACCTAAAATGATCATAATAAGCTAAAATATGAATCTAAAACTTATAAAAATCATGAGATATCAACTCCCCCACACTAGTCATTTACTTGTCCTCAAGTAAACTTTTCAAAAACTCAAGAAGGAGGGATATAAAGATGAGAGCTTATTACCAAAAGATACACTTTCTAGCCTTCAACCTAACATCCTAAGAGAAACATAGCAAATAGCATGAGCAATTCTCTTAGTACACTCTAGCTTCTCAAGGCCTATCAAGACTCTTATGCCTCAACACAAGTCATTTACTCATCAATCAACAAGTTCTTTAGCCAACCCTCACATTCATTTCAACACACACAATGTGAATTCTTGCAAAAGGATATTTGATCTCAATCATTTGGCTTGGTGAGAGAGATGGTCTAATGTGAAGAAAATGGGTTTCAATTGCATCATTTATAGTGACTCACACTCAAGAATAGGAGCAAGATCATTATGCAAAATGT
>NC_027756.1:47235667-47235768 GCF_000695525.1 Brassica oleracea var. oleracea | reverse complement strand
TTTTTTTAAATTTTTTTTTTTTTTTTTTTTTTTTTTTTTTTTTGAAATAGTATTCACAATGCAATGCATGAGACTCATGACAAGTAAACAAAACAAAAAAG
>NC_027756.1:47212983-47235500 GCF_000695525.1 Brassica oleracea var. oleracea | reverse complement strand
ATGTGAGATAGTAGACTCTCCCCCAAACTTACTTCACACAGTCCCTTGTGTGAGAGTAAGCTCAAAAAAGAAATCCAAAGGAAAGAAATAAACATGAAAACTAAATATGTACAAGGTTGGGGTGACACTTACTTGGAGTTATTGGCTGAATTGGGTGGTAGATGACCCTTGGCCTCAGATTTATTTCACTTGTAGACATGGGCTGAAGCGGAGAAGGCAAGTGTCTAGAGTCACAATGCTTCACATCAGCCATGGTAAGTAAGACTTGACCTAAAAAACCTCAACCATGCTTATTAAATAACCTAAAAAGAAAAGATAAAAAAAATGGATAACATGAGATTTCCTCCAAAGTGAGCTTGTTTTAAGTCTCTAGCTTGACTTTGTGTGCTTGCTAATCATAAGTATCAAAAGGTTGAGGCAATGCACCTTTGGTCCTTCTCCTACAAGAACAAGGAACCAAGTATGCAAAGGAACACACTACTGTCCATAGAAAATAGACAGATTTTTTCTCAAAGAGCTTCACTAAAGATGTGACATGAATTATTAAATGCTCCTTGAGGTTCAGATGGTCATGAGAATCAAATGCATATGGTGGAAACACACAGTCAACTACAGGCTCAAACAAGGGTTTAACAAAGTAGTCAACTCTATCTCCATCAATCAAGTAATACACAATGCTCACATTCTCATGATAATTTTTGACAAGGGAGTTTTCTATCCTAAGCAAGAGCATATCCACATCAAGTTCATCCCCTAAATCAGCAAGTTCAAGAAGAGGTCTAGGTTCATTAAGCATCAAAAACTCATACTCAAGATCAATTGAAGCACAAAGATAGTTCTTGTCAAAACAAACTTCAAATCTATACTAAAACACCTTAGATCTAGCTTAATCACCCTAATCTACCTTAACCCATGAATCCAAAATATGTCTACTCAATAATCTCCATGAGAAACCTTAAACTCATGTAAGGATCAATGCTAATCATGTTAATGAGCAAGAGAAACACAATTATTATAAGATGAAGTAGTTCCTTAGATTATAGAAAGATTCAAGCTTTTACAAGTTTAGACAAAGTCTTGAGAGAAAAATGAGATAAAACTAGGGGTTTGGAAGCTAAAACTATTTATAAGAGGTCTAAACTCGTCCTGGTTTAGTTGAATTAAACCGGGTCAAACCGGATTAAACCGGTCAACAGCTCAAAATCTCGACCGCGAGCGGGTTCTTTCTCCCGCTCCAGCAAGCCGCTACCAAGCTCGCAGCGGTTACCTTTGACCGCTGTATCATGTCGATATCAAACAGGGAGGTGATATAGAGCGAGCGGCCAAGCAACAGCCCTCACCTAGCCGTCGTGGCACTTCTTCGTCTTGGCCAAGCTCATGGTGGTGGTTCAGTTTGTGCTCCAGCCAGCAGCACCGGACTCGCCCTCTGCAACTCTGTCGAGGCTGAGCTTCAGATCGAGAAGCTCGACAGCTCCTCTGCCATGGTCGTCGCGTCTGTCTCGGCTACGAACCTCACCGTGACCAAGCTTTCTCAACAGCCATTGATGAACCTCGAGCTCAGGAGCGATCTTCAACCAATCCCGAGGCTGCGCCGCCGGAATACCTCGTCGGAGTCATCCTCGTCGTCAATTCACTCCTCGCCGAGCTCCATCGTCGTGGACATCTTCAGATCGTGAAGCTTGAGAGCTCCAATGGTGATTTTTGCCCTTTTTGCACATATGGCCCTTAGACTTTTGGATATTTAACTTTTCGACCCCAAAACTATCAAATGTGCAGAAAGGTCCACCCGAGTCAACCCCAAAGCTTTTGATTGTGCAATCTAACCCAAGGGAATGTTCTGAAACTGCAACCTTGGTCCCTGAACTTTGGATAACTTCATATTTGACCCCAGACTTCCATAGTGTGCAGCTTAGCCCTTGAATTTCGCCCCAAACTTCCAAATATGCATTCCAACCCCTATGATATGCAAATGAGTATGCAAATGCAACACAAAGACCTAAATGCAACCTAAAATGATCATAATAAGCTAAAATATGAATCTAAAACTTATAAAAATCATGAGATATCAGATAGCTCTAAACCGATAAGCGTGAGACCTTACAGGTATCCTCACGCACACAAGGAAGTGATGGAGAGAATGGTTAAAGAGATGTTAGAGGAAGGGTTGATAAGACCGAGCCAGAGTCCGTATTCAAGTCCGGTTCTGTTGGTTAAGAAGAAAGATAATTCACATCGATTCTGTGTGGATTATCGTGCATTGAACCATGCTACAGTTCCTGACAAGTACCCAATCCCAATGATTGATCAATTGTTGGATGAATTACATGGAGCTAAGATCTTTTCAAAGTTGGATTTGCGGGCTGGGTATCATCAGATACAAATGCAAGAAGAAGATATTGCGAAGACTGCATTTCGTACGCATGATGGTCATTTTGAGTTTTTAGCGATGCCTTTCGGTCTCACTAATGCTCCGGGCACATTCCAAGCCTTGATGAATGATCTTTTCAGACAATATTTGCGGAAGTTTGTGCTGGTATTTTTTGATGATATCCTCATTTACAGCAAAACAGTGGAGGATCACGTGAAGCATTTGGAGCTGTTTCGGATATTTTCGTGGAGCAGCGTCTGTTTGCGAACAGGAAGAAGTGTGCGTTTGCACAAGAGAAAGTGGAGTATTTGGGACATGTGATTACAAGCAAGGGTGTTTCAACTGATCCTCAAAAGGTGATAGCAGTGAAACAATGGCATAATCCAAAGTCGGTCAAAGAGTTGCGAGGATTTTTGGGTCTCACTGGCTATTACAGAAAGTTTGTTCAGAGCTATGGATCGATTGCTAAGCCGTTGACAGAATTACTGAAGAAGGAGCAGTTTTTATGGTCAGAATTTTCTCAACGGGCGTTTGATAAGTTGAAGCAGGCAATGATCTCGGCTCCTGTATTGGCACTTCCGAATTTCAATAAGCTGTTCATCGTCGAGTCAGATGCCTCAGGCATTGGGTTGGGAGCAGTTCTTATGTAGGATCAACATCCAATAGCGTATTTCAGCAGGGGATTAACTCATAAGGAACAGCATAAGCCAATTTATGAAAGAGAACTAATGGCAATTGTGATGGCCATTCAAAAGTGGAAACATTATCTCTTGGGTAGAAGATTCATTGTGAGGACTGATCAACAGAGCCTAAAATACTTGTTGGAGCAGCGAGAGATAATGCTTGACTATCAGCGTTGGCTTACGAGAATCTTGGGGTATGAGTTTGACATTGAGTATAAGGTTGGCAGTGAGAATAAGGTGGCAGATGGGTTATCTAGGATTGATCACACTGATGAGGGAAGACTGGCTCTGGACTTGCTAGCACTAACGGTTCCTTCTACTTTGGAATTGCAAGATTTGTATAAAGAAATTGAGAAGGATGAGACTATTCAGAAGTTGATAAGGAGATTCAAGAATGAAGAACAAATGAAAGCGGGGTTTACGTTGGTCAATGAGCGTTTGTTCTTTAAAAACAAACTCGTCATTCCTGCCAATTCCAGGTACATTCAGTTGATTTTGCAAGAATGTCATGACAGTGTCATGGGCGGCATGCTGGGGTTTTGCGAACATTACAACGGGTTCGGGACCTGTTTTACTGGCCGAAAATGCGTAAGAGAGTGCAGGAGTATGCAGCGGCTTGTAGTGTGTGCCAAACGTATAAATCTTCAACTTTTTCTCCTGCTGGGCTATTGCAGCCAATTGAGTTACCCGTGCAGATTTGGGAGGATGTGGCGATGGACTTCATTGAAGGATTATCTACTTCACAAGGGGTTAATGTGATTCTTGTGGTAGTAGACAGGCTCAGCAAGTATGGCCATTTCTTGACATTACGCCATCCTTTCACCACTGTGGACGTGGCAAACAACTTTACTCAAGAGATTATTCGATTACATGGCTATCCTAAGTCCATTATTTCGGATCGCGACAGAATCTTTCTCAGCAAATTTTGGAAGGAGTGTTTCAGGTTATCGGGAACTAAGCTGCGTTTCAGTACAGCGTTTCATCCGCAGTCAGATGGACAGTCTGAGGTCTTGAATAGATGTTTGGAGACTTATTTGCGTTGCTTTGCTTCCACACATCCTAAGACATGGGCAAATTTTTTGACTTGGGCGGAGCTGTGGTATAATACGGCGTATCACACGGAATTAAAGTGTACCCCTTTCAAGCTTGTTTATGGTCGCGATCCTCCTCACTTGCTTTCAAATGAATCAGGATCGACTGTAAATTTTGAAGTGGAGTCGGCGTTCAAGGAAAGAGATAGAATGTTGGGGTCGATTAAGGACAATCTCTTACGGGCACAAGAGCTGATGAAGAACAACGCTGACAAGCATCGTCGTGATTTGGAGTTTGAGGTAGGCACTTCAGTTTATCTGAAACTGCGGCCGTATCGACAACATTCTGTTGCTCGTCGTGTGTTTCAGAAGTTAGCTGCGAGGTACTACGGTCCATTTGAGGTGATTGGGCGAGTTGGGCAGGTAGCTTACCGTCTGAAGTTACCTGAATCATCTCGCATTCACCCGGTCTTTCACATATCACAGCTTAAACCGGTGATTGGGAGTACGACAGCAGTTTCGGAGTTACCTTCTCGGTTGGATGATAATGGTGAGTTGGTTATTGAACCAGAGGAGATTCAGGATACTCGTTATGATGAAGAGGGTCACTTGGAAGTGTTGATCAAATGGCGTAATCTTCCGGATCATGAGATGTCTTGGTTGAAAGCTAGAGAGGTGAAACATCAGTTTCCAACTTTTTTCACTTGAGGACAAGCTGAAACTCGTGAACGGAGGTATTGATATGCTACAGAGAGTGTATGTGAGGAAGAGAAGAGAAAGGGAGAACAGAGGAGAGGAGGAAGAACAGAGTGTTGGCCGTTAGAGTTTGATGACGTGGATTTATTCTGTTACGAGTACTAGAGAATAAGGAGATTGTACTTGGGCCTTAAGATATAAAAGGACCCAAGTGAGAGAGGATAACAGTCAGTTAGAGAGTCTTGGGCTTGCCCTTGATTGAAGAGGATTGTAACTGGCGTAGCACTTCGGCTTGTGAAGTCTAAGAGGAGCGGTTGGGTGGATCTTAATCAATAAACATCATAGTTCTAACATAGAGAGAGTATCTCATGCTTCTTCAAGCATCGTTGTTTGCGCAAGCTTGTAGCGAGCAACTGTTACAAACTGGATCAAGAGGCACAGAGTCTCATTCACCGTAACGTGCAGCTAGACTCAGCAAGACCAGAACACTTGTACTTTCCTGGAAGAGATGTGCCATCTTGCTTCAGTCACCAAACCATGGGACCTTCGCTAAGAATACACGTGCCTCAGAGTCAATCATCATCTGATATTCTGGGATTTTCCACCTGCATCATGATTGGAGGCAATGGGCAGTGCTCCATGAACGATGTCAAGATACGTTGTTCTTGTATTTTAAAAGGAGTTGATGCTAAATAGCTGGTTGTTATGGATGAGCTATGGTATCCTGATCCAAAAGCTTTCGCAAACATGACTTTTGGATCAGATCACCTTCTCTTGTTCAGCAGAACTTGCATGTCCATGGGAGCTTACAACGAATTCTTCTTTCAGTTTTCAATCGAGAACACAAAAAGAGATTCTTCTAACCCCCTTGTAGAGGTTAAAAAATGTGGGGGTGCACCTCATTACGTTTAAAGACATGTTACAAGAGCATGATAGCAGCTCATCCTCACTACTGTTCTCTGAGAACATTTACAGTCCTGATTTGGAGTTTTCAGAAGCATTCGATGACGCAAGAGTTCCGAAAAGAAGACTACACGAGGCACATTACTTGTAAAGAAGCAACCAAATCCCAAGAGGATCAAGTTTCTTCCTGTTTCTTCAGCTCGAAAGCGATATTCCAAATTACATCAACCCAAGGTTACACCAGAGTGAAAGTTGTTTATTTGTTATAACTTTGTAAACACAAGTATATATCGATTTGATCTTATATATTTTGATAGCATCAAAGCGTCATGAATTTTGATCTTTGAACAAGCAAAGCTTTAACATAATAAATCTCCACCAAACTAAAAAGCAAATACAAACCTGAAACCTCCCAGGGAATACAACTTTGCCACTACATCAACTCTACACTAGACAAAACTTAAAATCTTTCTCTCTCTACCTACAAGTCCTGTATACAAACAAATTCTTATCTTTCGGGATTGTACTTGAGATGTTGCTCGTAGAATTCAATCAGCTGGCGTCAACAACAAAAAAAACACAAAACAGACGAAGCTTTTAGAATCTTCCTAATGAGTAAAAAAACGCACAAGAAAAGAGCTATGAAAATATTAAATTACCAGAAGAGGATTGTGAGCCTTGAGGAATCTGTTGTCAACCATCACTTCCTCCCCATCAGACCTATGAGTAGTAGCAGCCAAAGTAAGTAAAATTCAAATGTGAAGATTGACCACAAGAGTGAAGAGACAAACCTCAGAGCCAAAAAGGTCACCAACACGTCTTGTACATTGTTCGTCACAGACGAAGAAAACTTCACCGGTTTGAGGATCTTCGCAATATCCAGCTCCTCCACCTTGCTTTTCTGAGAGAGATTGTTATTCTCCAACACACCAGGATACTCGTTCCCTATCCTCGCGACTCCACCAAAAGAGTCTAACGTAGCCAACTCTTGCGTCACATTCTGATCATTAGTAGCTGTTGTTGTGTGGTTGTTGTTGTTGTTACTTGTGGATGCGTCTTGTTTGAATCTTTTCACAGAACCAGACTTCCTCCGCTTAGCACCTATGAACTGACTGTTCTTAGGATAAACCTTGAGAAGCCCATTTGGTCTAACATTATCAACGCCTCCTGGTCCCCTCAGCTCGCTAAGGGTTGGATCGTAATCTTTCTCCTCTCCAACCATCCCAACACTCCTCCTGCTGTTAGCTTCAACTTGGTTGGCTGCTGCATAAGCAGTTTCCCCATCTCCTGAACCGCAGAGGTCGTTAAGTGGACCACGAATGTTAGGAAGGCTGGAGTTATTAAGAGATGTGAAAGAGTCTGATCTCTCAGAAGCATCATGTGATGTAGTAGATATTAAACGTTGCTGCTTCTTCTTCAACTGAGTATTAGAATTAGAACCTCCATGATGTTTGCGCTTCCTTCCTGGCTTCCTTCCAGGCTTCCCTGGCTTCAAACTTTGAAAACAAAGAAAGCAATTTTCATATAACTTTGAAACAAACCAATCGAAAAAAGAATGATAAAATTAAGATGCAATTTACCTTCCTTCGAATGCATCTATAACATCAGCGATAGACTGGAGATTCTCTTTAGGCTCCCATGTGTTGGCAGTTTCTGGCCATCCACGCCTTACACAACAACCAGAGTTTTTAAAAACTTATGTCAATGGAAAAAAAAGCATATGTTTTGATCAAGAAACTGAGTGTAGGTTTGAAAGAACTCACCATTTAATTAGATACTGGACCTTTCCCTACAATCAAACCCATAAAACAGATAAGAACATATTAAACATTAAAGCAAGCACTGAATTAGATTCTGCTTAATTATAAAGGAGATTTCTTTCCCTCATAGAATTCAATGTTCTGCTAAGTTAGTTAGGTTTCTTACAAATGAATAAAAGAGACAACTTTGTAAGGAACAAACAATGTAATGGAAAAAAAAAAAGGAGCTTACTTTACGAACTCTCTTGCGACGAATAGCTTCGATTTCGAAAAACCCTTCATCAAGCTTTGGCCTTTCCTCTTTCCCTCCTCCTCCGTCTTCTTCATCCTCTTCGTCTTCGTCGTCTTCTTCTTCCTCGTCCTCCGTACGCCTATCATCACCCATCTCGCGGAGAACTGAATCTGCACCTCCGCCGTCGTCACTGCCAAACCCACCGTCTCCACTTCTTTTCCCGCTTCCTCCGGCTGTTTCCACCGCCGTCTCCGCCTCACCAGCGTCGTTCACCACCTGGGGTTTCTTCTTAACACCTGCCCCTTTCATTATCTGAGTATCCGAGCTCAATCTTTTAATCGTGTCCTCCTCTTCTTCTGCGAGATCAAAGAAGGAGAAGGAAAGATTGAAACTTTCCCAAAATTTTGAGGTTTTATTTTTGGAGGAAGAAGACCAGACCCGTGTGACCTGAATGAAGACCAGCTTTCTCCTTTTTTATTGTCCTTTTTTTTTGGTTATATCTCGATAAAACATCAAGTTAAAGAGATAATTATAACAAAGTTATACAAAAATAATAAATACTGTTCAGTTGAAATTTTTTTTATTAATGACATGATGATGTTAATCCAGGCAGTATTTCAGAGGTGTTTTAATTATAAACTCGAACCGATCCGGATCCGAAAAAAACTAACGCAATTCGCGTCGTAAATTTACAAGTACCTATTGTGTCTAAATGTCAAAGATCCGAAAGACTCGACTCGAGAGGAACCGGCCCAAACCCGACCCAAAAATCCGAACTCCAAAACCTATTTAAGAATGTCAAAATAAATCAAAATTTATAAACTAATCCAGCTCGGCTCGAATTTTTACGAGTACGAGTGATGTTTTCTAAATTTATTTAACGATCGAAACTTGATTTAACTTGTGAATTATATTAGTTTATGAATTTGATCTTTTTAGAGTTACATTCACATAATAGTCTGTACATATACATATACGCTAGGTTTTTTTTGAGTCATGATTAACGGGCGCTGATATCAATGACATAGCGTAAAGCATCCTTCCCAACGGAAATCGAACTAGGGGTGCAATAGAACTATTCCAAGCACTAAACCATTAGCTCCAACTTACCGTCGGTATGCTAGGTTTTTCCAATGTTGGTTTTATATTTTTGTATAAGCATGTGTAGCGTCTACTCACGAGATTACATGGTTCGTTCATTACGATGCTATGTTTTTCTTATCTTCCAAGTTGTTTCATTACTATATTTCTGTTCACTGGTTACCACCATTTTGTACATAAACATCTTTGTTAAACTGCGCGAACATGAGAGAGTATGTTCTTCAGTACCATAATGCGAGAAAGATTATGGATTTGCTTGATAAAGGGGAAAAGGTAATTAAAAAAGGAATGGAACAATATTTTCTTTTACTATATAAAGATATATTTGTAATTCTCATGCATATGTTTTTGAAAACATTGAAGTTGATTGGTAACATCTATTACTACAACACTTTCCTCACGCCTGCAACCATCTTCAAGCTCGACAGGGACATCCGCAAGACCGCAACATCATCACCTCCTGTCGACATAAACAAAGCTTCCACAACTTAATGACGGTATGGAATTATGGATTAGATGATCCCAATCTTCTTCTTCCACCTATCTACGTACTGCTTCTCTTGTTTTTTTCTTCTTGTTTTTTTTGGCAGAAAAAAATAGTTCTACCTCTTTGCTTTGTAAAATTAAACTTTTCATTTTTAAATGATATTTACATTTAGCAGCCAAAAAAATTATTACTGCATCGATAAGAAAATTTATAATGAAACGTTGAGGTCATATTAGTCTGAGAGCTGTGTAGCCATCATGTTTCAGAGTTGGACTAATCATTGTAAATCTTGAGATTTTCGACGCTTAGAAACTAAGGTGGATACATTGTCTTATAAATTTTGATATAGAACAAATAATTCTGAAACTTTGTTTTAATATTGTATATTACACGGGAAAAGACAACAAATAAAACATACTGCAATTAAAATCTGTGGGTGGTATTGGAGGATGCTGCATGCCATTGATTTCATTATCTTTATTTTCATGATTTATAGCTTTGTATCTCTCTTATACAAAGAAAATTAATAACCACATGTGATAAGGATTGGATTCTTGTCAGTGTATTCGACGATCAAGATAGCTAGCGATTTGCTGTTTCTCATTGAGCATTTGTGTCCGAACGATGGAGATTCTTGATGATTAGCTCGAGATTTTCCCTCAACATAATTAATTTGAGCTAATAATCATATGTTTTGTCTTTGTGATTTGCAAAAGGATACGAATGTCATGAAAGTGCTTCCTCGTGATTTTGGATATACAGTTTCATTAGGTTAATTGTTATTATAGGATTCACACTCGTGTTTTAATTTAACAATGGCGCTTCTTTTAAAGTTGTTTGTACAATTTCAAATGGGGATGAAAGAAGAAAACATGTAAGCTTACTAAAAATTTAGCTTTGATTTGACATAAACAAATGAGTTTCTTATCAAATGGTAAGGTACTGAACTTCTTGTAAACTTTGAAATATAGTATATAAGAGTTCTTTTCAAAACCCATGATTACAAGTACTCAAACAATTCAAATTTTCCACAATCAAAATACATATATATCCAATCAAAACTCAAAGTATATTAAAACAAAACAGCTAAAAAGATAGCTTTTGCTCAAAAAACAAGAAAAAAGATATCCAAGAGCACCATTAACGCACCCCAAATGGGGTGCTTAATTTTTTTTTTTTTTCTTCTGATTTTAAAAAAGAAAAAATTAAAAACAAACCAATCGCGAGCCGCCACGTATCAGTGGGGCCCGTGAAACAGTGCTAGCACCGGTGTTTAATTAAACAGAATAAACACAGGTGCTTAGTTTTTGTGTGGGTCCCACCCGCTATTATATTAATTTTTTTGCTAAGCACTCCCCCTCTAAGCACCCCTATTAATCATGCTCTAAGAAATCTGAACCTTATTAACCTCTTTTTCAAAGTTATGAGAGTTGCACTAACCTAATAATGCAATCTCAACAAAGGTATTTTGTTTTCTTACGCGAATGCAAGAAATTACAGAACACCGTAAATATTATATTTCAAACGATAAAAAGAATATTGTAAAACTTCTTAAATGATTTAAATATATATGTATAATCACTTTCTCTCTTCATCTCTCGTCGTGATAGTACTCGGTTCTACAGAAGGTGACTTTAGAGTCCAGGTTTTCATACGCTCGTTCGTCTTCTTAACCTGTAATTAGGTCAAATTCAACTTTTAATATATTGAGTTTGTGCTCAATCGAATTAATTAAGGAGTAAAAGACAAAGTAAATTACCTCCATTTCCCAATCAGTTTTGTAAATAACATAAGACAATATCAACGTTTGCATACCAACTAGGGGTGGGCGTTCGGGTACCCATTCGGGTTCGGTTCGGGTCTATTCGGGTTTCGGGTTTTCGGGTTCAAAGATTTCAGCCCCATTCGGGTATTTCTAAATTTCGGTTCGGGTTCGGTTCGGATCTTTGCGGGTTCGGTTCGGGTTCGGATAACCCATTTAAATTATTTTAAAATTTTTAAAATTCATTATATACTTTAAATTTCTCAAAATCTATAAACAAAACAATATATTACATATAAATTTGAATAGCATATGTCAGAGTACCTAAAATTAACATATAAATTGGTTTGGTTTGAATATTTGGATTGAGAATCAATAAGTATTGTTGGTGTTTTGAGTATACTTTAGCTATTTTAGCCATGTTACTTTTGACTATTTGTATATATTTATAAGTATTTTGGATAAGTTAAAAGTATCTTATATATTTTGATGTTCTTAATATATATTAAATCTAAAAATAATTAATATATATAGGTATATAAATCAATTTCGGATATAATCGGGTACCCGAAATATTTCGGTTCGGATCGGGTTCGGTTTCGGTTCTCTAAATACCAAATTTTTGAACCCATTCGGATATTTAATCAATTTCGGTTCGGATTCGATACTACTTTTTCGGATCGGGTTCGGTTCGGTTTTTCGGATCCGGGTTTTTTGCCCAGCCCTAATACCAACTCCAACCAGCATTCCTGACCACAGTCCCTGCAATTAAACGAATACAATATTGGTTAATTAGAATATAAATAGTTTTTATAATGATTATAAACTAATAATAATTGACATATAAATTCTTTTAAGAAATTTTTTCCCTTTCCAACTACACTTTGATACAAAAAAAAATATTCATAGTAAAATAGTTTTTTAGTTGAATAAATTTAACATTCATTAAAAAAAAAACTAATAACTAGTGAAACCATGTAAGAGTTTAGAGTTACGGACCTTAACACCAAAACGGAAAATGTTGATAAGGATGAACCCAAAGGGAATACCAACTCCATAATAAGTTCCTAAGTTCACAAATGCTACCACACTCTGCATCCCTGCTCCAATAGCTACTCCTGTTTATATTCAAAAGTATTTTTTGTGGTTAGAATAGAACTTTTAGTTATACTTATACCTTATATTAATATATATATATATATATATATATATATATAATAAAAGGGTTTTGAGTATTTACTAACCAGAGAGAATGGGTTGGACGATGTTTAAGAGTATGGATAGGCTAAGGACGATGGAGAGATCAGCGACTGCGTCTGAAACTTGGTGGCTATCGGAGAACAAATACGAAATCTGACCACCAAATGCTAAGCACAGAATAGAACATAACACACCAATCACCGCTGATACCACAAGCACCACTTTTATCGAGAATCTCACTCCGTCGGCATCTCCTTTTCCCAATTCGTTTGCTACTCGTACGCTACATTGATTAATAGATTGCAACATATAATATAGTATTAACAAATAAATCTAATACAAAATATCTTAAAATTAGTGTAGATAGTTTACATACCATGCTGCACCCAACAAGCCTAAGCTTATGTTCATCTCCCAAGTGTATATATATTGGCTGTAAAATGGATTGAGGATGTAGTTTTTAAATGGTATAATAACATTAGATATTTAATTTCGTGAGGATTGTAAGTAATACCATATGGAAAATGCAGAAATTGCAATATTGGCATCCTCTGTATATCCAGACATTAAGACAATGATGCTCATATACCAATACTCTAAGCTGTCCAAAGCAAAAAAATAAAAATAAATAAATATAACACAAGAAGAGTCATTAGTCATCATGTTTTACCCTGAAAAAAAAACTTACCAAAGCATGAATCCAGAGGAAATGGATAACTTGAGCATTGGGAAAAGATCAACAAAAGCAGCAGTGCTGAAGCCTGTCCAAGTATGCGGGCACCACCCTCCAAACACGTACACAAACTCGGCTATTACCACTGTCCACGAGCTTATATTAAGTCCTAGAAGCGCACCATGGATTCCCATTCCCATCACGCTCACGCACCACCACGTGGCCACAATGTCCACAACCAAGGCTACGGTCGAGAGAACGCCTATGATGGCGTTCTTCATCTGCGCTTGGAGATACATTTGGATTGTCATGGTGAAAACGATGCTGTATAGATAAGGAATGACCCAAGGGTAGATCTCGTCTACGGTCTTGGTGATCTCAATGTTTTGGCCAAGTAACCGAAGAATAGGACCCGCGAAGATGATGAAAGGGACAAAGAGAGTGGCTGTAAAGGTGTCTACTATCCAAGAACGTTGTAGATATATCCCCATCATGTGGTATTGTTGTGCTCCGTATGCTTGTCCACATAGCGTCTCCGTCGCACTCGACATACCGGCCTAACACAAAAAAAAAAACCATTTTTTATACACACATGCGTTTCAATCATACAATATTGTTTCCATCATAACGATACTCATTCGTTGTTTATTTTTTTATTTTTGGTTTTGCAATAAACGATGTGAAATAGATGTTTAATCTTTTTCCCGTTTACTATATATTAGAACATTTAAGAGTTATTCTTGGGTTACCAACCAATAGAAAATTGTCATTTTAAATCTAGTATCTTTTAATTAAGGAAACCAAATAACTTGCAAATTATATTATTTTTTCAAAATAAAATTTAAAAATAAATAAAAATAATATATAAAAAACGAATTCAAAAAAAAAAAATGTTGTCAACAAAACACTAAACCCTAAGCTCTAATACTAAACCCTAAACTCAAATACTAAACCCTAAATTTTTGGGTAAACCCTAAATCCCTGGGTAAACCCCTAAACCCTTGGAAAAACACTAAACATGTTGTCAACAAAACACTAAACCCTAAGCTCTAATACTAAACCCTAAACTCAAATACTAAACCCTAAATTTTTGGGTAAACCCTAAATCCCTGGGTAAACCCCTAAACCCTTGGAAAAACACTAAACATTTGGATAAATTCTAAATTATAAATCTTAAACCCTAAACTCTAAATCTTAAAAATAAATATTTTTTTTAAATAATATTTTTTTAGAACTATTGTTATTTTTATTTATTTAATTTTTTATTTTTTATTTTAAAAGCATAATATAATTTGGCAAGTTATTTTGTTTCCTTAATTAAAATATACTAGATCTAAAATAACAACTTTCTATTGGTTGGTGAACCTAAAGGTTCACAAGAAAAAGTCTTAATTCCTACCTTCAAATCAACCACCACGTTTTAGTTTAGTGTTTTCACAAAAGTATTTTTTTCCTTACTTTTCTTTGTGTTATGCATGTTTCCGTTTACAATTATTTTTATAATGAGAAATGTTTGTACTATTCTAACATATGATGATATATACTAGAGATGTCGATATGTCGTCACCTGGATTTAAACCGATCATGGACTGTAAGGTGCTTACCATAACACCATAGATGAAACGAATGAAAGTGCTCTGAATGAGAGCATAAGCAGCAAGACCCGTTTCACTGGAGTGGCCAATGAAGGCTTGAGCTACCACTATGCAACCAAACGACATCACTCTGAACAAAGTTGATGGTAAAGCTATTCTCCACATCTTTCTTACTTCACTCCAAATCTTCTTTCTCAAGTAGAGACTCTCTCTCCTCTGTTCTGTCTCTGACGCATTTAGCAGTCTCTCTTCCATTTCTCCGCCACCTCTACTCATTTCCCCCCTCTTTAATTTCTATGAACAAAAATTAAACATTATACTAATTACTTATATAGACATGTCACAAAGATAAATTAACCTCCAATCAAAACTTCATATTGGTTTTAGAAAAAATTGTTTAACACAGCTATGCAAATGCGACAGCGATTAGAGAACTACGAGCATGCACAATGGGAGAGTAGTTCCATGAGTTTCTTAGAAACAATATAATAAAAAAAAAACATAAATTGAAGAAAAAGAAAAGAGAAGAATATGATCGATTTTTCTATGAGAGACTTTCAGCAAACATGTCATTTTCTTGATGGTCAATATTTTTCAATGCTAAACTATATTTTGAGAAACTCCATTAAAAACTAATCGACTATGACGGCCTAAATATATCTAATTCTCAAAAACTTCTTTTTTTCATTTCTTGATATAGGGTTTTCTTCCCCATATTCATCATTAGATATCTATATATATATAAATGTGTATGTATATACATCTTTGTAGTATACTCTACAAGATTTTAAAAGGTATGGAGTGATTTACTTACCTGTCGAACTTGGTTCAAGTGGAAAGAGTCGGAGAAACCAAGAATAACAACAGCAACAAAATTATTTTCTGAGAACGGAGAGCGAAATTATGTATTACCGAGAAAAATCAAAGAAGAAGAAGAGAGGCAAGAGGAAATTAAGTGTGATCTTCTTCTCTCCCTCTCTCTCTCTCACTCTGGAAAATTGTTGTGAGACTATACTAAAATGCGTAGCTATATATAGTGAAAGACCGAGAAAAGAGAGAGTAGATTTATACGACGTGTATATACAGACACTAAAAATGCATGTCTTCTGATGTGAAAACGTTAGGGAAAGGCTGTCGTTTTGTGCCAGGACAACAATAATGTGAAATTTTAGAAACCAAGTTTTGATTCTAATTTATGTTGATTTTTTTCTGTGGTCTGTTACTGTTAAACCACTAAATTGTTTTTTTTTTGTTTATTACGAATGGATCAAATCTCATATGATACTTACATTTCATTTATGACAATATAACATACATTGTTATCTCAACTACAAAGATTCAAAATAAATGGTTACATTGCGCTATGTTTCTGATGAACAACTTTACTCTTAACATACATACAAACTAAAAACTCTGCTGCATATAGATTTTCATTAATCTACAATAATTTATGTTCTTTGACATTGGAAATCTATTAATATAAAGAATAGTTATGTGAATGGATTTTTGTTTTGTTGTTGATTTCCAAATAACAAACGTCTTTAAAAAATAACACACACACTGACACACACATATATATATAAAACCTTTTAAAAGATCAAAAGTATATGACATAGACTCCAGGAGAGCCAATTGATGTAGCGGAAACTTTATAGGATAGAACTAGAGATCCGTTGATTCTGAGAATACCCGAAAAACTAGAATAACACAAAGATCTTATTTAGTCTAAGAATATCAAAGATCATTGTCTTCTTAAATTCGTTGAGATCACCAATGATCTAGCCGAAAACAAGGATTAAAGAGAAATCTCTTAACTTTTATTAATAAACTCATAAACTGAATACAAACTTAAGCCTAGACGGCTATATATAAAAACATCATAAAACCTAAAATAATAAAGATAATTATCTAAATAAGTAATAAATTAAATAATAAATACTTAGAAATATCCCAAATATTTATCTGCATCATTCTCTCCGGGTTGAAGAGGATTCCTCGAATCTTAACCGTGGTCTTCGATCCCCAAACCTTGACCATGACACACATATTTTTCTTTTTCCATGGCCTTCCATCGATAATATCCATCAAATAAATAATATAATTCTTTTGCACCATCAATTTGATCTTCACATCTACCATAGCAAAGCACATCACAAGGATCTGAAATTTTATCTTCATGTATTCGTTATGATAAAGAGACAAAGCCCCTGATATCTCCATGCTCCTTACGAACACACCTTCAATGGGCTTGGAATGGCTGCACACGTGGACTTCTTCTCTTGATATCATGCTTTGACTTTGATTTACAGCCACGTCTCTTGATAACTGATCGTTGATGAAGTTTATGTTATCGTCATAGTAGATATCATAAACAGGATCGCCAATAATTTCTATGTAAACGATTTCTTCACTTTCAACGAACAAATTCTCCATGATTCCAGAATCGAGTTTTGATTAAGAAACCAAAAAAAACCCGCTCTGATTCCAACTGATGTAACGGAAGCTTTATAAGATAGAACTAGATATCCGTTGATTCTGAGAATATCCGGAAAACTAGAATAACACAAAGATCTTATTTAGTCTAAGAATAACTAAGATCAATGTCTTTTTAAATTCGTTGAGATCACCAATGATCTAGCCAAAAACAAGGATTAAAAAAAAATCTCTTAACTTTTATTAATAAACTCATAAATTTAATACAAACTTAAGCCTAGACGGCTATATATAAAAACACCATAAAATCCTAAAATAATAAAGATAATTATCTAAATAATTAATAAACTAAATAATAAATATTTAGAAATATTTCAAATATTTATCTGCATCACCAATCAAGTTTGTAGGTGTTATCCACGTGCTGAAAATAAACATCAAATCCATGGATCCCCGATCAAAAGTTTGGACTTTTGGAGTAGAATGAGCATATATCTCTCTCGTCAAAAAGCAATGGCCAATAGTGAAACAAATAGATGCTTTTGCTTTAGGTTAGGTTAATCATGTCATACATAAACGACAATAGTTGGCCTGGCTTTCTGTAAAGGTTCCTTTAAGTGCTTAAACAATTAAAAATATTGTTCATTTCTTAAACAATTTCCTTGATTGTTCTTTTGGTAATTACTCTTAAACCCTTAATTTGTCCTCAAAACTTAAAAACTACGTCAACAAAAAAAGAAGAAGCTGAAACCCAAAGAGCTACGTCCCGTTTCATAGAAGCGCAGCTAGTATTCCGAAAATAGTTAAACAAACTACGCCCCGTTTAGCACACAGTACGCGATGTTTTAGAGACACCTTCGATGACTCGAGAGTAAACGGGGGACCCGTGTTAGCTACACGTTATGAATATAAGTTTGTGACAATTCCTTCCTAGCAATGTATCCACGTTTCAATTGGATACGTTCCATCTGTTTTATTTTTATTCTTGTCCTACTAATCCTTGCATTAACTTATTAAGAACAATAAAGACGACTTTTAATTATGATATGTATTTTTCAGCTATTTAGTATGATTATATTTCTCTTTATTTTAGGTGCCATTACACTTATGACTCATCCCATCCAACTTCTGGCCAGAAGTTTATAACTTGAATTTCTTGGTTGTCAAGTATTAAATTGTAGCATGCAGCGAAATGTGGGTAGTTTTTATTTTGTTTAAATTTTACTAGTTTTAGCTAACTTTATAACTTGCTATTCCAATGTTATTGTTTTTCATGTTTCAGATGCACCAAACATCTATGAATATGAGTGTTTTTCAGTCAAAATTAAATCAAATTGATGATGACGATAAACAGAGATGATGTTTTTCTCAATAGAGAACCTCGGTTAAAGTCGATATGGAAAGTATTTTTTCCTATCCTCATCCTTCAAATTTCTTTTTTGGTAAAAATCCTTCAAATTTCTTGTTTGTTTTTCTTTCACTTTTTAAAAAACAATCTTTCTGCTCCAATTCCAAAACAGCTTTCTTTCATGAAAATAAATGGCTTACCTAACGGCTGACAAGATGACGACGGCTTTTTAGCTAATATCCGAAAGAGTAGCAACTTTTCATTCATGTTTTTTTCATATATATCTTGCATATATCTTTTTTCATTTAAATATCAAGTACAACTGCGGACATCTTGAAACAAAACAATTACAAAAAAAAAAAAAATCGATTCAGATAGAAAATTTATAAAAGACCATCAATGTTTAGAAGTTTCAGGACTGAATAATATATTGGAACTACGAGATTATATAACATGTTTTAATTCTGGATATGTAACAAACATAGATCTCAACCAAAATTATAATCTTCAAAATAGATTTATTACAGACAATCTATTTCATAATTATGTTTATTGGTTATTATCATTTTTAAATGAAATCATTATTTGGCCTTTTTGATATAGCTAAAATCAAAATTATGTAATTACTATTTATTAGTTGTATATCTAAATAGATGCATATTTCTATGTTTACAAAAAAAATATTTAATATACAACGAAATTTGTGTGGAATGGATAATCACTGAAAGACATATGAATTGTTTAAAAAAAAATCAGCATAACTCTTTTGAGACAATAATTAAAGTATTTCCAAATCATTTCTATATTTATTTATATTACTCCCTCCGTTTTTTTATTACTTGACGTTTTATATTTATGCACAGAAATTAGGAAAATATTTAATTTTATATTTTTAAAACAAAAACATCATTAATTATACACCTAATCATAATTCAGCCAATAAAAACACAATGCATAATATAAAGAATCATCATTATGTAAATTTAATAAATTTGTATTGAAATTTAAAAACGTCATCTAATTTGAAATAAATAAAATATTCTCACATGTCACCTATTAAAAATGGAAGGAATATCATTTAAACGTAAATATATTCCAATTTATTTCTATTTTTTTTAAATAAAGATAATTTTTTTTCTTTTATATTTAGATGAAGAAATAATATGACTATATTTTAATTTATATTTAGGAGAATGTTATTTTAGAAGAATACATTGAAATAAATTTT
Organism: Brassica oleracea var. oleracea; assembly: GCF_000695525.1. Lineage (NCBI taxonomy): Eukaryota > Viridiplantae > Streptophyta > Magnoliopsida > Brassicales > Brassicaceae > Brassica > Brassica oleracea. Next base: position 47,216,000 of record NC_027756.1, on the reverse strand, counting down.
AAATATATTATAGAGTTTTTTAATGACAAAATATACTGAAAATAGTTTTAGAAAATGATGAGCTAAAATCCTCAAGGTAGGTTCTGCTCCATGTTGACATAAATATTTTGATTTAGCTTCTTACTTTTGACACATGCGGGAACGATTTATCTGACATTTTAACCCCTCTTCCCAAAGAAAAAAAGAATAGAGATCAATTTGTCGTTTGGTGTGGAGGGTGGAAGATGGAAGAGCGTCGAGACTGGTGTACTGCCTGGTATTATTGGTATTTATTAGTTTCACTTATTGATATTTATTATGATAATGGTATATTTCTCCTCGTGTCAATAAAAATGGCTGGACCGAGTAGGTGGTGCCATTGAAGAAATGGGAGACCATACTATAGCTACGTAGACAACTTCTTGAGCACATATATATCCATGTCACCTAGTTTTTGTTTGGTATTACAAATAAATATTTCCATCTTTAAATCTTTAAATGCGATTGCGATTAAAATCTCATTTTTGTCTTTGTATATTTGATATTAAATTAACAATTCGGTTATCTTGTTTTTTTCAGCGTATATGGTGACCAAATATAACCTAAATAAACAAAAACTCAAAAGTAAATCACTGAACATTGTAACCTGATAAGTGATAATCGATTTTTGTCACAATCAAAATTATAATCGTCAACCCACATACAATCTATGGTTGATCACTAATTCAGTACAAAATTATTATATCACGTAACTGATGCAAAATGAATAATCACTCTGTCACAATATAATGGATTTAAAAAAAAAATATAAATATATAATGGATTTTAGAGTTTTCCAATATACTTTAATGCTTAATCATAAATACATCATTTGCTATAATAAACAACTTATCATAGTTCTACTTCACTACAATAACTAAATAAACTCACTTCGTTCTTCAATATATCTTGAAATTTAGAACTGAAGGTACTTTCAAGTTGTTATTTCCTTAAAATTTGATTTTACAGACTTTTGAAAATTCAACAATATGGTGTATATTTTTATAATATAAATAATTTATTCATATAATGGAATTTACATTATAACAAATTTTTCGTAGTCTGAAAATAGAAAGATGGAAGTCACAAAAGTAAAATAATAGAAAGATCTAGTGGGCAAGTCACTTAATCGAGGATGTCCGAAACCGAAATTATAAAAATGATTTGATAGATGGTATTCTAACTTCCAGGAAAAGGTGCATTATTGAAAGTTAAGCAATTGTACTTCTTACATCCCAGAGATACCCTATTTACAATCCATACCTTAAATCCTTCCATTTTTCTTTCCCCATCACTACCATTTTCCCCCATTTGTATGGTATCCCACTCTTATAAGTATATTGAGCTAATTAGCTCTTGAAAGTTTCCTTTAATTTTATACTGGAAACTATAATATCCACAAGCAATATGTTGGTCCTTTTTTTTTTTGGTTAACGTTGGATAATTATATTATTACAAACTATGAAAAATATTATAGACGATTTTACAGCCGACAATTCTACATGCCTTATGAGTATTCACGCCTGACTGCATCACTTGAGCCGTCCTATAGGATCCACGCTTGACGGTACTCCTTGTGCCATACTGCAGATCTCTTGTAAGTTTTTTTTCCATTAATTCGCATAATTCCGCTTTCTCTAGAGATCAAAACTCAAACATTCTAGTGTAAAAGCATTAATGAACCTTTAATCATACCACTACCTTTAATCATACCACTGGACCAAAATGGTTTCCACCTCAAAAAACCTTGTTGGTCACGAACATTATCATAGAGAAAGCTTTGTTGGTCATGAACATTATCATAGAGAAAGCCTTGTTACAAAAAAAAAAAAGCACTATCATAGAGTTTTTCTCCGAAGATTTAATTATGTTTCTTTTTCTCCTTAACTGTTGTGGTGCAATTGGGTATTTATGAATGAATATGAAACTTAGGTTCAGGACCATTTTGCGTAGCCACTAACAACCGTCATCCGTGCATATGTTAATGTTTAAGTTGGGTGTATATAAGACATAATTAATCATATATAGTGTAGGTGTAGTAGGACCAATAAGCAGTCAACAAATAATATCAATGAATCATGATATGAAAGCAATGTATTTTGCATGAATCATGATTAATAAATGGTGTCAATATAAATAACCCGCATAACCACGGTTCAAAAAAAATGGTAAACTATTCTCCGGAGAAAGAATGTGAAAGCTCCGGTGGTCACGCGAGTGGAAATCTGGTGAGGTGCAAATTCGAACTCGGATCCCTTTAAAAATCCAAGGAACGCCTTGACCGTCCGACCACATACGCGTGCTTAACCACGGTTAAGTATCATACAAATGGTATTAAAAATCAAAAGCTACTTAACTCTACCTCATTTAAATATATGTGATGGATTTAAATTTGTTTTTGCTTCAATGAATACTATTAAAACATTACAAGAAAACATCGACATACTGAGGGAAAAAATTGTCAGTATGTCGTCGGAATAACGTTATTCCGACGACATACCGACGAAACAAGTCCTCGGAAATAACTCCTCGGAAATTCATTTTTCTTCGGAAATCCCTCGGAATTTTCCGACGGAATTCCGAGGAAACAAATTTCCGAGGAAATTCTGAGGACCACCAGTTCGTCGGAAAGCTCCTCGGAATATACCGAGGGAGAACTTCGTCGGGATATTTCGATGGACTTTCCGATGGTCCAATCCTCGGAAGTTCCGACGAACATGTCCCTCGGTATATTCAGAGGAACGGGGTCCCTCGGTATATTCCGAGGAAGATGTCCCTCGGTATATTCCGAGGGTTCAATTCCTCGGAATGTAAAAAATATTATTTTTTTAAAAAAAAATAAAATTTTTGAAATTTAAATTCGAAAAATAGAAAATTAAAATTAAAATTGAAATCATATTAATTAATATTCAAAGTTTCACAAATAAAAATAAAACATTCCGAGTTTTTGGAAAAAAAAAAAACTACGGGTCTGGCACGTCCGGGAACACCTCGTTCGG
>NC_027756.1:47212092-47212855 GCF_000695525.1 Brassica oleracea var. oleracea | reverse complement strand
CACACAACTCCGTCCAGACCGTGTTGTTTATCGACTTTGTGACCTTTTAATAATAAAAAAAGAAAATAGTTTAATAAATTAAAAAAATACTTTAATAAATTAAAAAATTGTTTAATAAATTAAATCTAACCTTATTGATTTCTCACTTCTTTTTCCACTCGTGGATCTGCTTCCCGTAGTTGTCCATAACTTTATGGACGAAGTGGTGACAGATAAAGAGCGTCTCATCGGAATTCCAGGTGAATTCTTGAATTCTTGCTAAAAAAAAAACACAATTAGTAGAAAATTTATATTAAAGATTAAAAAATATAAGTAAAAAATTAGAATACTTACTGCAAACTGCCGAAACCACAGATGCTGCTTGTCGGTAGGGAAGTCAGTGAAAGTCGGATGTCCCTTGTCGAGGGCCGAGTACATCATACGGTTGATCCATGCGCTGATCCCGTTCCCGGATCGGTTGAACCTAATAAAAAGAACAAACGCTTAATAATGAATCAAATTTTAATGAAAAAAAAATGTTTAATTACCATGTTTGACTCCGTCCATGTGGATACGGAGTGAGATAGGGAAGATGGTCACGACCGGGCTGTCGAACCAACTCCGCAACACTCATCACGCCCGGAGGACCCGGAGGAGCAGGAGCGGGTGCAGCACAGGGAGATGTATGGTACGAGCTGTGGGGGCGAAAGGGAATCCTGAAAATGGCTTGAATCCCGAGACTGGCTTCCCGTACCACCACGACCATGACGCTGTCGAGGCCGGG
>NC_027756.1:47211662-47211907 GCF_000695525.1 Brassica oleracea var. oleracea | reverse complement strand
AAATAGTTTTAATAAATAAAAAATAGTTTAATAATTACAAAAAATAGTTTTAATAATATTAAAATTTTTTAATAAATAAAGAAATTTATATAATATAAATATGAATTTTTTTTTAAATCCCAAATAATATTTTTTAATCACAAAAAAGTTTTATAGACATTAAAAATGTTTAATAAATATATAAAAATAGTTCTAATAAACAAAAAATAGTTTTAATAAATAAAAAATAGTTTAATAATTACAAA
>NC_027756.1:47181073-47210367 GCF_000695525.1 Brassica oleracea var. oleracea | reverse complement strand
TTTTTTATGAATCAAATTCGTGTGTAAATAGAGTAAGAGGGAGGATGAAGATATGGAGTGAATGAAGAGGAAGAGGAGTGCTTGTATTTATAGTTAAAATCCTGCCGACAGATTGAGGAAATTCCGACGGAATTCCGACGCCAACGGCTAGTTCGTCGGAATTTCCTTGGAATCTTTAAAATCCCCCAACGGCTATAATATATCCTTGGAATTCATCGGTTTTTTCCGAGGAATACATTTTTCCTCGGTATTTCATAATAATATTCCGACGGATTGATATTTCCTCGGAATTCCGTCAGTATATTCCGAGGAAATTCCGAGGAAACCAAATTTTGGGTTTCCTCGGGATATCCTCGGAAATTCCTCGGGAAATTCCGAGGATTTCATTTTCCGTCGGAATGTCCGTCAGAATATCGCTGTTTTCTTGTAGTGAAACAGAAGCACACGGTTGAACCAACTTGTCTCTAGATAAAATATTTTTTAAAACTATATCTTATAATATTTTCATCAAATACATTAATATTAATAACAACATATCTTAAAATCTAAAATCTAGCCTAACTATGGCAAATATTGCCCTATAAACTTGCCTACTAAATATAAAACTCGGATTGCATTTTATATTTCCAAATATTGTAGTTTGCAAGTTTCCTAAATAATAGCAATAACTAGGTAGTAACCCGTGCCTTGCACGGGTGAGATTATTAATTTCATTTTTTAGGATAAGAAGACATTAGTTCTGTTTAATCTGGATATCGGTTAGGTTTTACGTTTTTTTTGTTTTTAGTCTTCTAAAATATAAGTACCATTCTAAATCCATATTTATTTATTTTTTTCTGTAAAAATGAGTGAAGTTTTTCATTTTTTTATGAGAAACCAAAAAATATTATTATTTGTTTGGTTTCATGTTATATGCATTTTAGACTGTCTGATGTCGAGCCAATGGTTTCATTTCACAATTTCTAAACTAATGTAAAATAAAATAAAATCTAAATAATAGTTGAAGACAAAGGACATCTAATATTATTTGTGTTTTTTTTGTAAAAACAATATTGATGACATTTTAAGATTATGTATTTTATATAAGATAATCGAATATTATTTGTGTTGTTTGAATTTTCATATATATTAGACATCATATAAAAAGTTGTACATTTATACTCGTAGAAATTTGTCTTATTGAGTTTAAAAATATAAATTTTAGAAATAGTAGGTTTAATAGAATTTATATTTAATAGTTAATTTTATTTTATTTAATTTGTATTCCCTAAATATAATATATTTTATAAAGTAAAACAATTTGATTTTTTAATGGATATTAAGAATGAGAGAAGTGAGTTTTATATAGGTCTAATAAACCATATTAAAGTCACAATGTATCTCCAATAAATATGAATTAAAAGTCATATATTTGTACCTTGCTATATATATATATATATATATATATATTGCCATAAACCAAAGATGTGAAATATATGCAAATACACTATCATTAGTCCACTTTTCCAATCACTCAATGTAGCAAAATATTGTCAAAAATACACACAGTGGTTCCCTTCGGTATAAGAAAAATCGATTTTGTAATTCGGTTTAATAGGTTTAACCATAATAATACAAATTTCATCTACGACAAAATCTTGCGTGCATGAATAAGCAGCCTCAATAACGAACTCCAAAATGTATAAAATCAACAAAATCTTGCACGTAAGATCATATGCTATAACACAAACTAAAGATGTGCCCTCTGTTGAGAACTTGATTTCTTAGCTGACATAAGCTAAGTTTTGTACAACATCAACAAAATATTGCACGTAGGATCATGAGCTATAACATCAACGAAATCTTGCACTGACATAGCTGTCGAGAACTTGATTTATGAGCTGCCTTTAGTTTCAACCTCCACGCAGCAAGTTTTATTTGCGGTTGCTGCAAATGAGAGATGTTGAAGCTGGATGGAAGCAAATTCAATAGAACAAAATGGGGAGTAGCAGGTAAAATCTTGTTTGTCATCAACCATGTCACTCTTTCGTTAAATTCATAGTAGCTCGTCTTGGATAAACGCTAATGTGAAATGTGAAGTACCATGGCTAGTACGCGATCACATGAAATAACCTGTTGTTCATGGCCGTCGAGCTTTCTCAAGGGTATCATTGGGTATCATACGCTTTAGAGGCAGGCCTTCCAAATTTTTTTATGGGCAGTTGATTGCTACACAACACTCCATCTCTAGAAATGGCCCCCGAATGCCCATCTCTAGAACGTCCAGGCCGCACCACCACCACAGCGACCTCCACCCGACCACGTTATCAGTTTATATAGTGTGTGATGGTCCGTCGTGGTTGAACCAATTAATCCAAGAAGAAGAAGCTGTATACATTGCACCAGACTGAGACTACTCGATGCCTTTCAACGTAGCATGCTCTCTTGAGGTGTGATGGCTTCTGTTTTGGATAAAACACCATGTTTTGAGCTCTTTATATATATTACTGTTTTTATATGTTTCAGTCCTTTTTAAGACTCAGTTTCTCTCCTCTCTTGTACCTTTTGTAGAGATTGAGATATCTCTTTTACCATAATGAAGTTATAAAGTGTTATAGAAAAAATAGTTCAATTTTGAGCTAAATAATCTGCGATTTGGTATGAGGTAAATGAGCTTTGCATCATATCCTTCGGTATGAGCTAAAGGATACGACTTCCTTGTGTTTAATTGTAAGCAAAATAGTAAACATTATTGTGAGGAGCTCTATTAAGGCGACAAGTCGACGTCTGTATTTTCAAATTAATGTGAAACTGTCACTTGTCCAATATAGTGTGAAATCACTAAATGACAATACTTCTTTTTAATATATAGGGATTTGTGCATAATTTTTGGAAAAATAATATATGCTACAAATAAAATATTGCCAAATCTTGTGAAAATTTGAAACTTTTTTAATCACAAATTAAGTACAAGACATTCAGAATTAGATGTAGTATCATCCCCTAAGAGCCTATTCCATCGCCTTTCTAAACAAAAAAATAATTGGCAGCTGTTATGAAGATCACCAATTTCACTAATGTCTAATATTCTGTAATTGACTTATATGGATCCATATTCGTTTGTTACAAGAATATATAGTTCTTTTTTTTAACACCGCGGTATGGACTTTTAGAAAAGTTTTTTTTTAACGTCCGATTAATTATGCTATTACAACGATGAGAAATATTACATATACGATTTTACAGCCGACAATTCTACCATCATATGAGAATACACGTCTAGCTGAATCACTCCGAGCCGCCTTATGAGATCCATATTCGATGATACGCCATGCACCATACCGAAGACCTCTTGTAATCATTTTTCTCTATAATCTGCATAATTTGTTTTTTTCTGGGGTTTGAACCCCAGACTTCCTGGTGTATAAACATTAATGAACCCTTAATCAAGAGGGTTTCCACTTTAGAAAAGTGCTAAGCAAGACAATTGGTTTTTTTTAAATGGATAGAAAATGTTTTTCCTTTTAACTTCATATTGATAAATGACATTAATAAATGATATTAAATTTGGTTACAAATCATAAATATGATCACGCCACACGTTTAATATCTGTTATATTTCATTAGGTTTGAGATTATACTATTTGAATACTATAATTCTAAAAGATATACTATCTAGATTTCTTTTCAAACCATTTATAAATATTGAATGCCATAATAAATACAGTTAAAATATTTTATTTCGTATGAAACATATTAAATTAATGGGTTACTCTAATGTATTTTCATTATATAAATTACATTCTTTAAATCAAATTAATTTTTAAGAATAAAATATTATGATATTAATATTTTGAAATATATATATATATGCACCAAAAATAAGAAAAAAATATTACAAAAAAGTATCAAAATATCTAATATATTCTTTACATAATATGTCTTTAGAATGGGTTAAAATTTAATAAACTTTATATTATATATGTACCAAATAAAAAATGTTTACACACAAAACTAACAAAACTAAATATCAAAAGTTAAAGTTTCGTTAGAAAATAATTGTGATGAATCTGTGCAGTTTAGGACGGGTGCACAGGTGAATAACACAGTTTAAGGTAGGTGCGCGGGTATACCAGAAAACTTCTAGGACATAAAACCTGCAGATTGCATATCATACTTATTTTGTATTAATAAAACAAAGCCAAAGTGATTAATTTTGTATGTACAAAACCCAATTTTTGTAAGAGTTTGGATGTAAACAAAACCTAAATTATTCAAGCCCAATTTAATTAAATTATTAGATATGATCTATATTTTAAATTTATTTTTGAAAAATTAAAAAATTTACAAAACTACATTAGTTTTTGAAATTTAATTATATTTTACCGCTAACTTATTAAAAGGTAAAGAATAACAATTGAAAATATGATTGTTTAAGTCAAGTAAAACATACACATTTTAAAATTCATTAATTGTAATAAAATACATTGTATTATAAAAACTTTATGTTTAAATTTAATGTTTAAGTTTAAATTGCAGATAAGAATCTGACAATAAAACATTAATACCAAATTATAAAAATTATAAATATGTAATAAGATACTTAAAAATATTTAAACTCTCAAGTATACTTATCAAAGTGCAAACGTTTAAGTTCAAATCTGATCTCACACTTTGAGAAAACGTATATGATTATTATGTAAAATATAAACCAAAAAGTTATTATGTAATTTGAAAGTGCAGACTAAAATCTAGTTTCTCTTGTTAGGCGTTCTTTGGATTTGTTTTTGTTTTTGGATTTGTTTCGTCATTGTTCTCTAGTCTTTTTGCCTTTGATGTGTTTAGAGTTGCCTTTTCATATTTTCTTAAAAAAATATTTGTCTGCAATTGCAAGTTCATGCATCCCATAAGTTTAAACCACTAAAATCCCTAAACCTTTTTTCATAAGACGAGAGAGGGTTGGTCAATTATTGATAAAAAAGTACAGACAAATGTATCTCTGTAAATCATTTAACTGATCAAATAGTATATTGGGACCTAGTATGCTTTCGTGTTGAATTAACTTTTACAAGAAACATGTGTACCACTTCTGTGAACCATATGCTAGTTGCCACTCCAAATATAAAAATCCACCAAATTCATTTTTTTTTTTAATAAAATGTTAAATTTGATTCAAAAGAAATACACATTGTTACAGCAGTTGCTACTTTGTTTTTTACTTTTTCAAACCGATGAAAAAAGAACAACTTAAGTTCCTACATATGCAATCCAGACTTGAAAAACTCTCTCCAGTCTCTTGTCTTGAGTCATTAGAGACATAACTATGTTCTTGGTCATCTTGTCTATTGTTCTGAAGAGGTTCTCCAGAGGCCGAGGATTCTCCCCATGATTTCTTGAATTTCTCTCTCGCCAAATCACGTACACTGCCGACTGGAAAACGTAACGAGCTAGGAAAATCTCAACCCGCGAGAGCTTTAGCTGAGACATAAAAGCCAGAATGGCACTCCACTCCTCCGTATAGCTATTCCCCATGATCCCATTCATCAATTTATGCCATAAGAGTGAAGTGTAACTACACTCAAAGAAAAGGTGATTTCGAGTCTCCAAATGTTGATTACATAGCACACAGTTACCATCAATACTTGTGTTCCAAGCAATCATCCGGTCTCCTGTGGTAAGTCGGTTGCGTATAGCAAGCCAAGTGCAAAATCTGAATTTTGGAGTGGCATGACCAAACCAAATTCCTTTGTGCCAAGACACCTTTTCACCTGTGGTTCTTACAGGGTTCCACGTATCCCGAGTACTGAACTGAGGTTTATACACATCATGTTTCCCTCTCCAAAGAACCACGTCCTCTGCAGCAGATTGATTCAAACAGCAAAGCTGGTGTTCAATAGTGAGAAAACGATCTTGTCGATGAGTTCTTCTTCTTCTTTTTGTCCGAGCTGTCTGGATAGTATCATGCTGTCTGATTCCCATGTCAATCTGACCCCGTGGACCTATGGATTCCATCAAGCAACCGCCAGAAGACCACTGATCATACCAGAAAGAGGTCGACTTCCCGTTATTAACCTTAACTTTACAAAATTGTCAAGCAAGAGGTCGGATTTTTAGAATTTTGCGCCACATCCATGAACCTTTTTGATCATTCTCCTTTACATACCAGATTGACTCATTCTTGAGAATGATTGAGTTAATCCATTTTACCCAGAGAGATGACTTATTTGAGATCAGCCCCCACAAGAACTTGAGTTGAGTGACCTTGTTCATATCTTTTAGGGATCGCAGACCAAGACCTCCTTCCTCTTTAGGACAACAAACTTCCTCCCAGGAAACCTTCACTTTTTTGGGATTAAGATCATTGCCAGACCATAAGAAAGCTGAGAAAATCTTATATATCTCTCTAATACACGCTTGTGGGAGCCGAAAAGCAGAGAGCCAAAAGCTGGATATACTCCATATCACTGAGCCAAGGAGTTCCAGCCTTCCAGCATAAGATAAGAACCTGTTCTTCCATGATCCTATTCGGTTTCGGATTGTTTCAATAAGAGGCTGGTAATCAGTGCTTGACATGCTCTTAGTGGTTAAAGGTAACCCTAAGTAGCGAACTGGAAGTTGATCCATTTTGAAATGAAATCTATTCTCAATCTCCAACCTGTTCTCTTCAGCTACTCCTCCCATGTAGATAGTTGATTTTTTCATACTGATTCTCAGCCCAGAGTACTTCGTAAATTGATCAAAAACTCCAACAATGCCCTCCACTGAACGCACTTTCCCATCTGTTATCACCATAAGATCATCTGCAAACATCAAGTGGGTTAGGCCTTGATTTTTGCAGCGTGGGTGATAGGCAAATCGTTGTACACTTGCTGCTTTGTCTAAGAGTTTAGAGAGAACATCCATGACAATCACAAACAGGTACGGAGATAGCGAGCAGCCTTGTCGAAGCCCTCTCGTACTCTGGAAGTAGCCATATAGCTCACCGTTAATCTGAACTGAAAAAGAGGCTGTGGAGATACATAAAGAGATCCGGTGAATAAACTGCTGGTGGAAGTTCATTGCGCTGAGGATGTTAAGAAGGAAAGGCCACTGAACAGAGTCAAATGCTTTAGAAATATCGATCTTGATAGCACATCTAGATGATGTGTTTTCCTTGTGATAATCTTTCACAATCTCAGTAGCAAGCAGCAAATTTTCTATTAAGAGTCTCTCACTGACAAACGCTGACTGGTTTGCAGAAATAAACTGAGGAAGAATCAGCTTTAATCTGTTGGCAAGGCGTTTAGATATCACTTTGTAGATTACATTGCAGCAAGAAATCGAACGATAATCCTTCATCTCTGTAGCATATGTTTTCTTTGAAATCAGGGCTAATATTGTTGAGTTGACCCCTTTTGGTAGAAATCCTTTTGCTAAGAAAGCCTGAATAGCCACTACAAACTCTGCCCCAATGATTTCCCAAGTAGAATTATAAAACTCTGCATTATACCCATCTGGATCGGGTGATTTGTTACTTGGCATAAAAAACAGAACTTGTCTCACTTCTTCTGGTGTAACAGGACGTAGCAGAACATGTTGATCTTGTTCTACGCACCTGAAAGGTAGGAGATCCTGAAGGTTCTCGACAGTCATTCCAGTGAAATCATCTGGCTGCAGGAATTCTTGGAAAAATCCCACTGCCTCTGCTTTAATTTCGCTTTCTTCCGTGACCAAAGTACCATCTCGACATCTGACTTCCCTGATACCATTAATGGCATCCCGAGTAATAATGGCTCGATGATACGTCTTATTATTTTGATCTCCTACAGATAGCCAATGTAACTTTGATCTCTGCTTGAGGAAGTCCTCTTCAAGACCAGCCACAAATTCCCATTTTGAATAAGCTTCACTCTCCAACTGTTGGTTCTGAATCGAGGGGGAGCAAAGGTTAACTTCCAGAGCTTTGGAGAGTTTCTCATGTGCTTCCTTAGCCTTTTTGACCAAGTTACCCATCTTATCTTTGGCCAGGTTTCGAATTAACGGCTTTAGACTTTTAAGTTTTTTGGAGAAACGAAATAATGATGAAGTGGAGAGAAAAATTTCCTCTGTTCCTGCCCAAAACTCTTTAACCATGAGCTTGAATTCTTCTAAAGAAGTGACTGCATTCACAAACTTGAATGGTTTTCTTCTTGTGTGACAGACCGGTGGAGTGATATGAATCTGACACCTGAGATGATCAGAGCATCCACCAGCTTCAAAAACAGAGTACGATTGAGTATAATGCTGTCTCCAAACATCATTAACTAATACATGGTCCAGTTTCTTTGAGATAAGATTCATTCCCCGTTTGTTGTTCCACGTGAATAGATACCCATGATAGGCCATGTTCACCAGAGAGCAGTGATTCACTGTATCCTGAAATCTTCTCATACCGGATGTAATAACTGGTGAGCAATCAAAATTCGAATGCTCAGACATGTCTAAAGTTTCATTGAAGTCCCCCAATATCATCCAAGGCTTGGGACCAATGATTGGAGAGTTATGGTGATCACATAAGTCCCTCCACAACTCCTTCCTTTCTTCTACCAGGTTTGATGCGTAAACAAAGTAGCAAAAACAAAAATTGTAATCAATTTAATGCAAACTACTGTCAATTATCAACGAACTATTTATCCCTTGGATTATAAAAGTTCTTTTGCATGTTATTCTATTTTAGCTCTTCGCTACTTATGCAGCAAGACATAAAAAGCACGATAGATAGAGTATACAAAGCAGCACATGTTCTAAGCCCAAACAAAATGAACGTGATCGAATTTTGATTTCCAGAGGGAGATATCACGAATTCAAATATGCATCTCAAAGCTCTATTTTTTTTTCTGATAACCATGAAGATCCTAAAAGCTTTTTAAGTTCAAAGATTAATTCCACGAAATCTTGCATCCGGGTATACAAAACTCATCGTTAAAAGCGCGACTAAGTGGCCAATGCTATTCGTACCCAGAACGAAAACTTTAGTCGGAGCCCTTTACCACTAGGCAAGCCCGAAAACTCTGTTTCTCGCCGTTGTTAAGATCCAACCAGTTTTTGTTGTTAGTAACCGTACGTAACTAGCTTTTTTTCCTCGACGTGTAACCGCACATGGGTTTGCTCATTTTGATGCAGCATCTTGTCTTGGTTCATCAAAAATGATTCCCTCGCAAACCGTGAAAGTCATAACTCTACTCCTTGACAAACCAATACTTCTATAACACCTTTTAACAAATAACAGGATACCGATATTTTTCTGTTGGTTAACACGTTTCTAAAATAGAAACGATAGCCTAACCGAGACAGAACTGAAAATCATTTTGGTTATTTTGTACGTGTACACAGACAAGAGACAATACAAAGCATGTGTTGTCCTAAAAGATGGACTCCACACGTCGTCCAGATTTCATGTGATATTTTAAATGATTTCATGTGATATTTTAAATGCTTTTTTTTTAATTAATCCAGGGTATCCGAGTCATGAAGGAATTTAAACTAATTTTAATATGAGATGCAGTTTACGGATAGACATTTTCTCTGAATACATCAATAGACCATAAAGAGATACCCATATCTATATAGGTGTCCAAAAATATGTAATTTAGTTTCGTGCATCAAATGTATCAACTTGAAACGTATTGGTGTACCAAACTCATCTCCTTACCATTCGACTAAAAGATACAAGATATTTTAAATGTTTTTGGTGGGATAGTCTTACAGATTGCATACTATAAAAATTTAGGCTTTTATATAGGAACAAAATTTGGTTTTCTAGTCTTCTAGGTTTTCATAATTTATGTACACTTGAAATTTAAATCATAAAATGTATGAAAATATTGATATGTTTTCATTATATAAAAGATGTAATTATTTTTAACAAAACAAGATAATATATTAGAGTAAAAATACAATTATAAAAATTATGATTCATAACTATGAAATCATTGAAACTCTTTTGGTAAATCATGTATGATCTTAATTGATTGAATGTATAACAACCATATTCAATATTTTGAATTATATCATTAATCCGTATTATTTTTATAAAGTAATGAAAATTGTTAAAATAGCTTTAAATTCTAATAGCACTAGGTGATTTTCTCGTGCTCATAATGTGTATAAATATTTCTAAAGTAACTATATTATAATATTTTATTAATATTTTATTTTTATTTTTAATTATTCTGTTATTTATATTGTAATCAATATACATGATTTATTTTAGTTAGACGTATAATTTTGGATATATAATATCTCGACTGTTTGATTATTATTTGGATATATCAGATAATATTTACTTTTTCGATTCAACTAAGATATTTTTATTATACATATTAAAATTTTGATTACTTTTGTTATTTTAATGTAGTTTTATTTTTTTATTTATATATATATTTTAGTAAGATTATGTATAATTTAATATATGTTGTTTTGAGAATCAAACAGTAAAAGTAAACTAAAGTGTTGATCGATTCAAAGTTCCAAAAATAAACATAACAATGATACTTAATTATAATAGTTGGTTAATATATTTATAATATTATTTGAGAATTTCGTATTTATTTAGTAATATTCTGAGTAGTCTATAATTTATATGTATAAACATATTACTATAAATAAAAATATATTATTTTTTATTTAATGTTTGACTCTGTATAAAAATAATTGGATAGGTCTAGTTACTCATTTGTGGGTATATTATGTTATATATATTCCGTCAAATTTAGTATAACTATTTCTAATCTAATTTGACCAAATCATATTTATTGTATTCATTGCATTAGTTTGGTTTTCATCTTAGATGTGTATATATATTTATGAATTGGCTATTTGTGAATAGCCTCATGGCTATGTTAATTTTATAAGATTTATTAGTTTGGTATAAGTTAATTTAAAAAAAATGAAATTATAAAAATAAAGTGATGATAGATACAAAACTGCATAAAAACATAACTGATACATTCTAAAAAGGAAGGTTAATTCTTTACTTTAATATCAAGATTATTTTTCTAAACTTTCTTTTTTTTATGAAAACATTAAATATAAAAAAAATATTTTCGTTTTAATTTTTACCAATATTTTCTTTATCATATATTTTATTTGAAAATATAAAAGGAAACATAAAAAAAGAAAGATTATATTAAATTTTATTTATTAAATATATCTTAGTTTACGTTATTTAAATTATTTTGTAATATGAAAATAGATTTATTTAAATAAACTGCTTAATACTTTTAATATATATATATATATATATATATATATATATATTTATATATATTATGTTGTTTAAGACTATTTTTTTAAAAGGAAGATTATGAAGATTATGCATTTAGGTGGTTGTTGTCTTAGAAATTTAAATATATTTTATGAAGATTATGTATAACTTAAGATATATTGTGCTTAGAATGAAATAAAAAAAATAAACTAAAGTGTCTGATTCGAAATTTCATAAATTAATATAACAATAATATTCTGAAGTCTCATGCATCACAATACTAAAAGGGGATAATCTCCAATTCTAGCATGTCCACGTCAGCATAAATAATCCTCCAATCAGAACATTTCTTTTTCGGGCTGGGCTTAAATTTTTTTCTGAATTGACTTATGCGTGTGGGCTTCTTTTGATTTGGGATTGGGCTTTTAGATCATCTAATAATTAGACCTAGGTCTACGACGCGGAGCTGAAGTAGCGTGTCTCTTCTCGCCTCCTCTACCACTTCGTCTTCTCTCTTCTCCTCTGCCACTTCGGCTTCTCCCCCTAAACCATTTCGACTGAGTTTTAATCGATCCATCAATACTCCTTCTTTATGGTTTCGTTTCAGCTCCTTTTTTCCTCCTTCTTTATATACCAGAAGCTTATAATTTCCTGATGTCGCGGAGTTAGCTGATGTCGTTAAGCATTTCTCTGCTAAGTATGGCAAAGATTTTGTTTCAGCTGCTGTTGGGTTGCAGTCAGATTCTGGTGTGAGCCGCTTGGTGAGTTTTGGTTGCTTGTGTTGTTGTTTTCCTTTCTCTGATGTTCGTAGGAGAGAGGCATCATTCTTGATGATGATGATGATGATGATTCTTTCTCTCTCTATGTATGCTTAGTTGGTGGATAAACTGTCGGTTAAAGCTCCTGATGGTCCAACGAAGAACAAAATTTTGAAAGAGATTGCTACGGAGCATAATGTAACATGGGAACCAGAATCTTTGGTTGAGCCAGATCCAAAGGAGACTGTATTGATGGTCAGTAACTACATCTTCATTTCATAGCCTAAGCTTCACCAGTCTGTTTCTTTAGTATAAGTTTCCTCAATGGCATTTTCAATTTCTTTGAGCAGAGTGGAGCAAGTTCCTCTCAGTCCGTGAGTGGAATAAACTCATATTCTTCAAGAATCCAAACAATCAACCTCCAGAGTTTCAAGCTCCATCTACTGCTAACGTGGAGCGGAACTTATATGAAACTGGCGGAATATCTTCCAGCCGCACTGCTTCTACTAATCACTATCGTTAAGATCCAAGACTTTCTGGTTAGTTTTTTTTCATAAAAAAAAACTTTTTGTTTAATGTTTGTTCTATGTTGAAGCGTTAGATGTAACAAATCATTTCTTCTTTTATACAGGAGATAAGAATGGTGGCAGAGAACACAGACCCTCATCCAGGTTATGTGGATTCATCTCCATACGAAACAGAATTTGCTGATGCTACGACTGCTGCACATGCAGCTGCTGAATCTGGTGAAAGAGTGAGTTTTGCTGCACGTGTAGCTGTTGAGCTTTCAAGTAAAGAAAGGATGAGGATGACAATGCAGAGTTCCACAGAGTCGCCGAACTCATCCTCTTATGATAATATAAGAAACGAACCTTCACATAGACATAGTAGCTCAAATGTGGAAAGCGGAGGTTTTGTTAAAGAGAAATGCCAAGAAGCATTTATAGGGAAGAAGAAGATCAATCTACTACCAGGGAAGAGCTTTCTAAGAAAAATGTTGATGAACAATCAGAAAATGCTTCATGGAAGAGAGGTCATTCTCGAGATAACTCATTGGAGATGAGGCAGAGTGATTCATTTCCTAAAGTAGGAAGAGCGAAGCAGCATCCAATTAAACATGATGTCAACGATAGCTGTTCAGAAGATGTTCAGCTCAAGAAACAGTCAAGCTTGGCTTCATCGAGTTCACACACAAGCTATGTTTCTGATGACAATAACATCATCTTTGAGGACAAACGATTTCAGAGCACTGTTGAAGATACAGAGAGAAAGAGTCATGGTCACGATGTTGCTCCAGTCATGGTCACGGCTGATAAAAGTATATTATCAGTTTTTGTTTTATGTTGCCATAGTAGATTATTTATGGATTGGGTTTGAATTTATGAACCATTATAAATATTTTATAAATGATTTTAAACATTTTTAAATGATTTATAATGTCAGTTTTAGTTTTTGGAAATTTAAAGTATTTATGAAAATGGTTATCTCTTAAAGATAGATTTAAATAATGATATCAAATATGGGGTAAAAGCTAAAATTAAAATTCTCTCGGAAATCATAACATACATTTGTTTCTCCAAAAATTCTAAAAAAGGATGTTCATGTCTAATTGCAGCTTCTAATGTTTATTCCTTCCATATATTTAAATTTATTTTTTCAAAAGAAATTTTGGTTCATACGCTATTATGTGTTGTATTTAATTAGAAAACAGCTTATCCATAATTGTGTTTCAATTTACAGAAGTCCAACGCCAAATAAGACTTATTTACTATAATGTTATCAAAATTATATTAGAACAAATTTACAAAAACAACATCTACGCATTCTTAAAAAAGTTTTTTTTTTGTTTACCCTAGAAGGCGTAGGTTCACCAGCCAATTATAGCAAGTCATATCATATTTAATTTTTTTAGAAAAAGCAAAATAACAAAAATTTGCTAAGTTGTATTGTGTTTAAAAAAAAAAGTAAAAATAAATTAAAAAAATAGTATTAGCTGCAAAAAAATGAGTTTTTTTAAAAAACATTATTAATGTTGTCAATAAAATTACACTAAATCCTATAGTTTAGGGTTTACCCAAGGGTTTAAAGTTTACCCAAGGATTTAGGGTTTACCCAAAGATTAAGGGTTTACCCAAGGGTTTAGAATTTACCCAAAAATTTAAGGTTTAGTTTTTAGGGTTTAATGTTTAGGATTTAGGGTTTATTGTTTTGATGACTGCGTTAACAATGATTAAAAAAAAATTGTACTATTTTTTATTTATTTTTAATTTATTTTAAAAACATAATATAATTTGGCGAATTCTTATTATTTTGTTTCTTTTTTTTCAACTACTGAATATGAGCTCGCAGACTTTTATTGGTCGGTGAATAAATAATTTTTCTAAGAAATATCAAAGTACATATCAATAATTTTTCTATATTTAAATTATTGGTCACTAATAATAGTATTATTACATTACATCATTTCCAGATTAATATTATTTTATAATTTAATATTTTTACGATTTAATAATGCATAGACAAATTTTAAACGGTTTCAGTTCTAAAACGGTTATCAATCATTGATTTTATAAAATTTACGTAAAACAATAATAATAAATGCAGGTGCATTATTGAACAATTTTTTTTGTTCTGATGTGTTTTACTTATATGAAATTTTGATCCCTAAAATGTTTCATATCTTATACAGAAGTAAAGTTTGCCAAACATACTAGAAGAAAAGTAATTCAAACTATCTTCCTAATTTTACTGTGAAAGTCAGGTTACTCTTTTTCATTTCATATAATAGAAACTTATTTGAGATTAATATAAATAAAATTTTAAAACGAGAAATAGAATTTTAAAACTAAATTTCCTCATTTATACAAAAGATTTACCATGAAAGTAAAAATAGTAAGTTGCAATTGATCAAATAAACACAATTAATCTTAAATTAAGATGATAATTTACATGTGAAAAAAAATAAAAGTACGCGCGGAAAAATGATCTAGTATATATTAATTTTACAAAAGAACTAAATTGTAACAGTTGGTTAATATTTCATTTTCATTTTTAATATGTTTTGAGTTATCCTATGATTTATATTTATATAATAAATTACTATTCTTATAAAATTATATATTTTTATCGTAGTTAAATCTATGATTTTATATATAAGTTGGATTAGTCATGTCACTCATGTTGTGAGTATATTGAGTTGCATATATTCTTTAAAATTCAAAATCAAGTATAATTATTTGTATTATAATTAAGTCAAATCATATCAATTTTCTTTATCGTTGAAATATCCATGTATTTTCATAATATTTATCAAATTATATGTTGATGTTTTTTTAAAAAAATATTAGAAAAATAAAGCAATGATCAATAGGAAGTTACATGCATAAGTAGCTGATACATTTTTGGAAGCTCATAAACACATATCAATATTTACAATAATTAAAATATTTTATAAATTCTGAATAACTTTATGCATTTGATTTATTGAATGGAAACTGAAATTTATTTTAATTAATCTTAAAAATGAGAACATATTTGCTTTGGTATATAGATTATGGTTCTATTAAGTTCTACAAACATAAAAACATAACATTTAAAAGAAAATTTAATATTAAGAAAGAAAATAAATTTAATAATGATAAAATATAATATATCTATCTCATTAAACTATTTTGTAACTATTTGATCAAAAAATGATTATTTTTCAAATTTAGTTTTAGTTTTTTAATAACTCTTAAAAATAAGTAGTAAAAAAAATTGTGATTGTATTTGAAAATAATATTATATAAGTAAATATAATTTATTGATTTTTTTATTGTAATTGAAAGATATTATAGTCAGCTAAATATATGAAAAATAAATAAAACATTTCAATAATACTAATTATAAACTAATTTTAGTCAATTAAATATTTATCAGTTTATGTTACTTAATTATTTTATGTAATCATCTAAGAAAGTAGATAGATATATAAAAATATTTCTAATTTTTTGAATTTTTTTTTATTTTTTAAAATTATGTTTTCTAATATCAAGATTATCTGTGTATATTGTTTTTAATAAAATCATAGTATATAAAAATTTCTATTTTTCATCTAAAAAAATAGTTATAAAAAAAGTATAACAGTATTCTAAGAAAATATTTTTTAAATGTAATATTGTTATTTTGTAAACTTTCCCTTTTGTATGAAATCATATTATATATACATATATTTTCGTTTTTCAATTCATTTTTTTAAGTTTGTAAAACATCTTTTTTTATTATTATATGTATATTCTTTTTGGAAAATTTTAAAAAAGAAACTAAATAAAAAATAAATAATAATATTTTACATGTAATATTTTTAATTCATTAAGGGTATCAGTGTAATCAATCATCGTAAAAATTAACGTGAGAACGACACATAACAAATTGATTTTTTTAATAATATTACAGAGATTCTCTATATTGATAATAGACAATAAACATATGAATAAAATATTAATTTTAAGAATAATTATTAAATCTAGTAGACTGGGGCGGGGACGTGGCACCTCTAGATCCATATACTTAGCCGGCTATGATTTCACCTCCCCCACCTATAACCGAATTTGTAAACTCACATATCGCATATTAGTGGATTGAAAATGGTACTGTTCTCACAGTTTGTGGTAGATAGATAGATTCACTGGACTTGTTGACCACATCGGTTTTGAATCGGGAAGATTGTCCAGTTTTTGCTTTAATATTGTGTCATCGTGGGAGTAGAAATCACTCGGTAAGTTCATTTCTAGAGATCGAGATTGCCAACATCCTAACAACAATCAATAAATGAAAAAGTGTATTTGTGACTCAACATATATTTAAACACGTTCCCAAATAACCCTGACAACCAGAATAACAAACCTTACCCATAGTACGCAAAATACAGTAAGTAACCTGACCCATAGTATTCAGAGCAACATTAAAAAGGAGTTCTGAAGTATAACAAATTTTAACTAAAAACAGAAAGTATAACAAATAGAAAAAAAAACAGTAGTCAAGAGGAGTTCTGAAGGTTCTCACATGTGCTTATTTCAGATAATATTGTCTCTCTATCCTCTATTATTAATTTTTGGAGATACTAGGGGAGAGAAAGAGAATCCACCATTGGACGTTCCAAAGATATCTTCAATTTATAACACTATTTAATTGCATTATTTTAATGCAATTTTAACACTAATTTTTTTTTTCATATAAAAATTCTCCAACCAACAATATAATTTCACACTAAATTCACTATAATAGTATAACTTGTGTTCCAAAGGTTTCTGTGAAAAATTACAATAAAGGTTTATGTTAGAGATGGCGTAAGCATAATTATTTTTAGTAGTGAGTCATTAGTAACACACTTTGTTCCGTACCTGTACCTGATCATTATACCCACTGAAATCAACATTTTCTCTGCTTGCACCTAATTTTCATGCTGAGTATAGATAAACAAAATCCATTATCTTCCAGTATTAAATTAAAAAAAAAATCAATTTCAATAGAAAATCTCGTTCTATTTTTCTAAACTCTGTAGAAATGATATAATGTAACAACAACAACAATGCCAATAATTAATCTTAACAAGACCCTTCTCTCTCTCTCTTACGCACACCACAAAACTGCTTAGTCTCGATCGTCTTTAATTCAAGATAAAGACCTGCTTAGTCTTTGTTTGTCTTTCATTCAAGATGAAGATCCTTCTGCGCTTCCTTGTGCAATGGCTTCTGATCCTTCAGCTTCACCTGCCTTTTCTGGTCCAGGCCCAGCAGATACCTTCACCATTGAAGGACGTAAAAGTCTTTCCCCTAGCAAGAAACCTTTCCTGTATTCTTCAAGTACTATACCTTCTTCGTATTCCGCAGAATCCTCCCTCATTATTGCCTCATGAAGCTTTCACACATCAAAGAGAAAAAGCAAAAGTATAAAAAAGATGTCAGTTGTTAGGAGTCAAGAAAGATCAACCAACAAAAGGCTTTATGTAAAGTTCAGCTCACTGAAACCAATCACCACTCAATAAAGTTCTGAAACTTTCCCAAGATGTATCCTTAAGACTAAACACATGAGCGCTTTATTTTTTTTTTTTTTTTTTTTGTCACGGTACTTTCTAATAGTAACTAAAAAGGCATCTCACTAGAATTAAGTCATTATTAGCTAAGAGCAACTTACCATTGGATCAAACTGCTTGCCGACTGTCTCCACAGTGACAACACCAAGCGAACCTAGAATCTCAACAAACTGTTTGTATATGCTCTGGTAGCTGTTAGTGACTCTCTCTTCTCCCTCAGTCTCCACCTTAATCTGGGACTTAGCTCTCTCGAAATTATCCAAAACCGCCAGAAGATTCTCAACAACCTCTCCTTGAGCATTTGAGACAAGGTTCAGCCTCTCCCTCTCGTTCCTCTTCCTGAAGTTGTCGAAATCTGCGCTGATCCTTATCAGCCGATCCCTCTCCACAGATAATTCGTTAGATAAAGTGGCGACTTTCTCCTCGAGCTGAAATTTTTGATCTTCAATGGACTTTAACGATGCTTCTATCTCAGCAATTTTCTCCTCGTTGTTTTCTGCTAGAGCTTCTTTATACGAACTCAGCAATGCTATGGCCACAACCGCTTCTTCTTCTTCCTCAGCGCCACCGTTTTCACCCTCCACACCATCAGTCTCCTGCTCAATGGTTTCAGAAGAAAGAAAGCAATCAACTTTACACAGACAATTCAGTTTCTCATAAGCAGAGACAAAACAGAGTCCCAACACACCATCACAATCTATTGACCAGAACAATCACATTAATAGGCTGTGTACGAATCCTTCGGGGAGTAATATAATCAACAAAGCTTAGAACTTTAAGCAAAGAAGCCGAGACAAAACAGAGTATCATCACACAAATCTTAAAACTTTTAAGCACAAAACAGAGTATCAATATACAGAAAATACCAACATAATCAATTGACTGTGAACAATCACATATTCACATTAATAGACTGAATACAAATCCTTCAGGGAGTAATATAATCAACAAAGCTTAGAACTTTAAGCAAAGAAGCTCAGACAAAACAGAGTTTCAACACACAGACAATACCAACACAATGTTACCGACCTGAACAATCACGTTAATAGACTGAATCTGAATCCTTCAGAGGCTAATATGTAATCAACAAAGCTTACACCTTTGCACTAATATACTCACCAGAAGAGTCTAAACACGTACACGAGAATCCCAATTGCGAAACCCTAAACCCTAATCACCCAATTAACATTTCCAAAAGCCACCAGAAGGTAAGACAGAGATGAGGCTTAATCGAAAAAACCTGGACTTCGGGTTCGCTCGATTCCACCTCCGTCTCAGTAGTTTCAGCTTCTCCCGAAGCAAAGGGTACGAAGTTAAGTAACCGGAGGGGATAGCCACCGGAGACGGAGCGGAGAGAAGCTCGGCGAGAGAGTGAGACGCTGGTGTTCCTTCCTCCGGCGAAGGAGACGCAGAAGGGCTTGAAGGGCACAGAGGGTGCGTGAAGTAGAGACGGTGTGAGGTGTAACGACGGCGTTTTGAGTAGACCGGCCATTGGTGAGAGTGGCGGAGAGGGATAAGGGAGATAGAGAGAGAGGGCCAACAGTTCGTTCATCTCCCCCGTCGAGTGTAGTTATCTATTTGTATCGTTTGTTTTTTTCAGCCGTTGGATATAGTCTTGATTTATTGATCGGACGGTCACTGTTTAACTGAAGTACGTAGGGGAGTTTTTCTAGGAGATAGAAAGTTCTAGAAGTTTGTAAGGAACAATTTTATGCTCTGAAGAAAAAGAAAGATACAGAATAACCATTTTTACAAGCTGTACAACCTTTCTTGCCAACATTTGAGTTGTAGAAGACACTACTAGTATCCGGCGACCTTTCTTCATACCTTTTTTAAAATTCTTCATTTTCCACGGGTGATTCTCTCGTCCTAAACTCCTAAAGAAGTTTTAAGGCATAGAATCTCTCAACAATCTGATGGGAACTTCTTACCAAAGCAAAGTCTTCAACATCTTAACTCAGGACAGTTTGATACTCTCTTTAGACCGTTGCGTTTAGCTCGGTTCTGACTAGTGTTTTTCAAGGCTGTAACCCTGCAAATCCTCCTTGTTACCTCTCATTTGTTAGGTCCAAGCTCCTATAAAGAAAGATCTGCCCGGTGTTTTCTCCAGATCTGCAAACGGTGCGCATGTGCCGTAGTCTAATCTCCCTGTAAGACCTTTTATCCTCACGCTTAGTGTTACCTCAAACCTAAAGATGTCTCAACCAAGTAAAAGTCTCAACTTGAACAATAAGCAACCGCAGGAAGAGGAAAATGATGACCTGGTTATCTTTCCTGACGTCGACAACTCTGAGCTCATTGTTCGCTACCAACTCAGCCTAGTGGGTAGACTCTTCAACAAAGAGCGACGAAGTGTTGAAGGTCTTATTGCCCTCCTGCCTAGACCTAGCATCTGGGATGTTAAAGGTAGAGCCAGAGGTGTGGATTTAGGGAATCATAGGTTTCAATTTGACTTTGATTCAGAAACTGACCTTCAGAAGGTGTTAAGCAAACGTCCATGTCATTTCAACAAATGGTCTTTCACCTTGGAACGCTGGAGTCCCCACATAGGCGATTCATTCCCTAATAAGATGACCTTCTGGGTTAGCGTCATTGGTATCCCGACACACTTTTGGTTTGATCCAATCTTCAGAGCTCTTGGGAAGTGACTCGGGCTTGTAGGGAATGTGGAAGCAAAGGCAGCAAAATTCGAGTTGGAGCTGGATGCAGAGCTTCCGTTGAAGTTCAATCTTCGCGCCCAACTACCCTCGGGTGAAATCGTCCATGTATCGCTGGAATACCCAAACCTCCAACGCTGGTGCCACCATTGCCATCTCTTATCTCATGAAATTGATATTTGCCCCCAACTACCTGATGAGCAAAAAGAACAGTTCATAAAAGAGAAAGATTTATCGAGAGACCAAGGTCCATATCCTAGAAAGGAGGCCAATAGGAATGGAGAGAACCCAAGGAGAGCAACTGCACCTGGCTCAAAGGCTCATGTGATGCAAGAAAGGAGGCCAGTAGATTACTCTCAAAGAGACAACAGGGACAGCGTTTGGAAACGCATTGACTCCCGTTATGCTCCTAGAGAGGATCACCGCCGAGACCACCGTCATGCTCCTCATGATCTAGAAAAGCAGCCACACCAAAAAGAAACATCCAACAAGAGAAGATATGAGAAATCTTTTGCCTCAAGTAGACAAAGAGAGGAAGTACGAAAAACAACTAGTAAGCAGTTACCTTCAAAGAAAATCTCTGAGGAAGAGCATCCCCCTTCTGCCTCTCGTGCGCAACAACCTATTGACCCCAGTGCCCTGCTTAAACCTGCGACCGAGAAGCCTCAAAGAGAGAGAGAATCAGAACCTCCTCCCCAGAACATGTAAGGGAAAGGCCATTCAAGCTTAACCTGTGAAAGAGATCTTCAGATAATCAAAAGTTGAAAGGGCAAGTGTCTGACTTGGAAAACGCTTCTGATGAAGGAATTTCTGCAAAAAAATGTTTAAACTTCAACGAAGAGAAGACTCCTCCTCTAAAAAAACCGCAAGACGCACCACTCCCCCCGGTAAAAGAAAAGGAAAAGAGCTGGTATGAGCAGACTCTAGAAGAAGAAGAAGAAGAGACTTTGAATCAAGAGATAGTAAACAAACCTGACACGCCTGTGGAGAAGACGATGGAGACAGTGGAGGACCTAGATGCAGAAAAGATCTTAGAGGATGAAGATTGGATGGCTAATGAAATTAACTATGATGATGATGATCTGATGGATGAAGACGACTTGTTAATTGAAGATATGGAACATAAGGAAGCGTCGATCATTTCTGCCAAAGCGTCGAAGCAATCGACGACTGATGGTCTCTCTGCTTTGGAGGAAAACAACAAACTTTCGGCGAAACCAAGCCCCCAGGCTCGATCTGATCATCGTTCGGACTCTACCCTTGCTCAGACGCCATCATCCAGCTCGCGACCATCTCCGGCGAAGAAGAAAAGCGGTTCTCCAAGTCCTCTCGCTACTGGCGTCTCTCTCAGACAGAAGAATCTCTTGGTGGGCCGGGCTACAAAGCCAAAAGCTTCAAAGAATGGTCCAAAACTCTCTCCAGCCCATACCCAAGTTCCAAGTGAAACTGAAAAATCAGAAATGTTTTCGAAGAACAGCAAAAAAATCATCTAAGGTGGGAAGCAACAAACCACCAAAAATCCTAGGATGAACATAATTGCATGGAATTGTCAAGGGGTGGGAGCCGACTTGACCAAGGAGCATCTACATGAGTTGTTCCATTGCTTTTTACCTAGATTTTTATTTCTTTCGGAGACTAAGAACAATCGGAGTTTTTTGCAAAATGTGCAAGTTTCTTTTGGATATGATCATGTTTGTACTGTTGACCCTGTTGGTAGAAGTGGCGGACTTGCACTCTTTTATATGGATGATCCCTCGGTTACTATCTTATATACGGATGCACATATGATTGATATTGAAACTAGACTTGAAGGACACACGATTTTTATGACCTTCGTATATGGAGACCCTGTCATTCGATAACAAGACCTAGTTTGGGAAAGATTGTCACGCATGAGTACCAACCGAGGGGGAGCGTGATTTATGATTGGAGATTTCAATGAGATCGCTGGAAATCATGAGAATAGGGGAGGAAGGCATCGTTTAGAGAGTTTTTTTCTCCCTTTCCGTATCATGTTGGAAGATTGTGGAATGCTTGACTTCCGATATAAAGGAAATTCATTCTCGTGGGTGGAAAGAAGACGATCCGGTAAAGTTAAATGCAAACTTGATAGAGCAGTTGCAAATGAAGAATGGCACGCCCTATTTCCCCATTCCGTTGTAGAATTTTTACAATTGTGGGGCTCGGGCCACAGACCAGTCGTAGCACGTATTCAATCGAATGTTTGGCGGACAAAGAAGAGCTTCAGATTTGACAAAAGATGGATAGGAAAACTGGGGTTCAAAGAAGCGGTAACCTCGGGATGGGAACAGTTTGATGCAATTCCAGTCCAGAATTTTCATCAAAAAGTTACCTCATGCCGAAATAAAATCAGTTCTTGGAAGAAGCAAAATCCAACGAACTCTGCTATACTTATTAAAGAGTTAAAACAGAAGATAGACTTGGCACAAGATGATGAAAACTCTACGACTGAAGAATTAGAAGATTTGAGGAGACAATTAATTTTGGCCTTACGAGAAGAAAACATGTTTTGGGAACAAAAAAGTAGAGACCAGTGGCACAGAGATGGGGACAGAAACACGAAATTTCATCATGCCATCACAAGACAACGAAGAGCCCAAAACAGGATCATCAGTATTAAAGATAAACATGGGAGGCTGGTAGAGAGTGAAATCGAGGTGGAGAACGTGGTTGTTCAATACTTTCGAGACCTCTTCTCTACCTCTTCACCGACAGAGCTAGACACCTCCCTTCGATTCAATTCCGGAAAGGTGTCCCATGATGATAATAGGCTACTTTTGGAGAAACCATCGGAACAGGAAATTAGGAGAGCTCTCTTCGACATTAACCCGGATAAAGCTCCCAGACCAGATGGTATGACTAGTAAATTGTTTCAAAAATTCTGGCGTGAGATGCGTCAAGACATTATTAGACTTGTGCAAGACTTCTTTGCGACGGGCAGTTTCGACCCACTATTGAACCAGATAAATATTGGCCTCATTCATAAAAAGAAGAAACCTCGAGACATGACTGAGTTCAGACCTATTAGTCTTTCTAATGTTAGCTATAAGATTATATCTAAGCTACTTTGCAAGAGACTTAAGAGGGTTATCCCGCGGTTGATCTCAGAGACACAGTCTGCTTTTGTATCAAAACGCTTGATCACTGATAATATCTTGATAGCACAAGAAAATTTTCACGTCCTGCGGACGAACCAGAGATGTAGAGAAGACTTTGTGGCTATTAAAACGGATATGAGCAAAGCTTATGACAGAGTGGAATGGAACTTCCTTGCAGCCTTGATGTTAAAGATGGGGTTTGATGAAAGACTGGTTGACCTCATTATGTGTTGTGTCACGTCGGTCACATACCAAATTTTAGTCAATGGGCAACCAAGAGGGTGAATCTTACCTAGGAGAGGGTTGAGACAAGGAGACCCTCTCTCTCCCTTTTTGTTCATCATGTGTACGGAGGCCTTGATCTCACTTTTAAACCGAGCAGAAGCAGAAAAGAAGATTGAAGGTCTTCGGGTTGCTAGGGCGAGCCCAAGGATCTCTCATCTACTATCCGCAGATGACAGTCTCTTCTTCTGTAAGGCGGAATTAAGCCAGTGCAAAGAGATCATAGACATCCTAGACATATATGGGAAGGCATCAGGACAACAACTAAATGCATCAAAATCTTCGGTCTTTTTTGGAAATAGAGTACATTTATCTCTGAAGCAAGACATAAAAGAAGCTCTTGGTTTTTCTTCGGAAGGAGGCATGGGGATGTATCTTGGGCTCCCCGAGCAAATATGTGGCTCGAAGATGAAAGTGTTCTCCTTTGTACAAGATCGATTAAATGGGCGAGTCAACAATTGGTCATCTAGACTCCTCTCCAAAGGGGGGAAAGAGGTCCAGATTAAATCTGTGGCTCAATCAGTACCAACCTATGTGATGTCAAGTTACTTGCTCCCACAAGGCATTACTGATAAACTAAGGAGCACAACTTCAAATTTTTGGTGGAGCTCAAAACAAAACAGCAGAGGTTTACATTGGATAGCATGGGACGAGATCTGTACTCCCAAAGACTCCGGGGGACTAGGTTTTCGTGACCTTCATGACTTCAATATAGCGCTTCTTGCTAAACAATTATGGAGATTAATTCATTACCTAAACTCTTTATTGGCACGAGTTTTAAAAGGAAGATACTACAACCACACCTCTCCTTTGGAAGATCGACGAACATACTCACCATCATATGGATGGCGTAGTATCATGGCAGCAAAACCTCTACTCATTTTGGGATTACGGAAAACTATTGGTACGAGTCGAGATACAAAGGTCTGGAGTGAGGCATGGATTCCAGACTCAGTGGCTAGACCACCCAGACCTGCAAGCCATATTGTTTACAGACTACCTCAACTTCTTGTTCAGTCCTTTATTAGGACTGATACCAAGGAGTGGGATATACAGCTTTTACGAGGTTTTTTTCACCCGGAGGATATCCCGTTGATATTGGGGCTAAAACTATCACACTCTTCGGCCCCGGATGGATATGTTTGGCATCACACAAAATCAGGAGTCTATTCAATTAAAACCGGTTACGACCTTCTCCAAGCAACCAAGCAGAGCCTCACACACGAAGGGGCCATAGAACCGAGTATTACGAGCCTTCAGAGCCATGTATGGAAGCTAAAGACTCCGACCAAGATGAAACATTTCCTGTGGCAAGCCATATCGGGCTGTGTGGCGACGACAGAAAGGCTAGCGTATAGACACCTGGGGCCCGATAGGAGTTGTCCTAGATGTGCTGACCCAGTGGAGTCGATTAATCATCTTCTTTTTGAATGCCCCCATGCCCTTCAGGTTTGGGCTTGATCGGACTATCCGTCCCTTCCGGGTTACTTCCCGAGTACATCTATATACCAAAACATGAACTTTCTGTTTTGAAAGAGAAAAGAGGTGGCTCCACTGAGACCACAATTCGATACCTTCCCATGGATCTGTTGGTACATTTGGAAGGCGAGGAACGATAAACTTTTTAATGGGAAAGTCGTTTCCCCGATGGATACTATCCAACACGCATCTCTTGAGGCGGAATGTTGGAGGAAGGCTAATGAAAAGGAGGAAGTAAATGAGGATCATGATGATCCCTCTACTATAGAGAGAGAGATAGTGCCCCCTTGGACACCCCGAAGCCCTACCTGTCAAATTGATGCATCATGGATCAATAATGGCAGCGTTAGTGGCTTAGGGTGGAGTCTTAAGGATCAGTTGGGCTCGAAACACTTTGGATTACGGGCGTGTAACAGAAGCCTCTCAGCTTTGCATGCTGAGATGGTAGGGTTACTTTGGGCAATCTCATGTATGAGAGTCATGAGGATACCTTCGATACGGTTCGAGATGGATTGCTCGGACCTTGTGGATATGACTACGAACCCAGTGGAGTGGCCAACATTTGCGACAGAGATCGAGATGTTCCGAAGATTACAGGAAGACTTCGAGGATGTGAGCCTGTCTCATATTCCTCGAAGTAGGAATGGTCGAGCAGACACACTAGCGAAAGAAGCGAGAAGTAGAGGATATATCTTTTCACATATAGATCAGACCCGGACAGACGGAGATGCTCCTCGGAGAATCGGCTCGTCTGCCACCACTTGATTTAACTCACAAAAAAAAAAAAAAAAAAAGAAGAAGACACTACTAGTGGTCAGCAGTCTTAGCAAGGTCTTTCCTTTCTAAGGCATTGCTAATTTTTAGAAGCAATCTTGTGTTACTATTAACTAGTTTTACAATATGGACTTGTGCTATATGTTCAAAACGGCCTTCGTGGAAGCAAAAGCCCAAAGAGACGATATGTTATAGATAATGAGTTATAGGACAGCATGTGTGTTTGGGTTGACAAAATATTGAGAGGAGATTGTGTTTCCTCATGTTTCTGAAAATTATTAAGCTCTATTGTTCTGTATAAGTGTATGCGTCTCGAGTCTACAAACAAAGTGATAGTATTCTTCCAGGAGATTAGAGAAATCAGCCGAAAAATTGACATAAGTTGACACTAATATTTGTCATCAATAGGCTGTAACAACTATTTCTACGCCATCGTTAACTAGATGTGTATAGTGAATTGTAGTCATCTAGATCGATGGTGTGATGAGGGCTGTGAGTGTATAGTATTTTTTAGCCATAATAACGTGGAGTACAAAATTACATGCTGAGTTATTTATACTTTCATCCAATCAAAAAGAAAAAAAGATGTAGTCCATTTATTCCAAAATAGAGTAATACTACTTTAATCAAGTAAAATTTTACTTTCATTCCCATTTTTCTCTTTTCTCCTTTTCAACTTTGTTTTTCTAACATTTTTACTCTACTAATTACCAATCAAACCCAAGAGGATTAATATAACATAAAATCAAGCATAATTTGATGGGTGATGTATATGTACAGTGTTAGGAAAATAGTATCATATCACATATGATTGCTCTCAAATCTCAGATATCACTTTCTATATTAGTTGCATAATTCTTTGTAATCATTTTGATTATGCTCTTTGATTTGTTTAGTTAATATATATAAATATTCTCTTAATCAATAATACACACCCCAATTCATAAAACGTTAATTATGTCAATATACCGTGAGCGTGACCAAATTGTAACGAAAACCACTTTAATATTAAATATTCAACAAAAATGTGTTGTTTTACACAAAATACATAGTATAAAATTAAAAATGATTTAATACTATAATGTCTGTTGAAGACTTGAAGTTAATTGATAAACAATAACGTCTAGTTTTAGCATGCCGTTGACCACAAAACATGTTATTTTCTAATTAGATTATGAATCATTAATTAATGGTCTTAAATAATTACGTGTTTTATATTATTATTGTAAAAGTTTACTGTTATGAATCATGAAGTGGATTGTCCATGACCTAGACCATACAAGTTCAAGACTAGAGTCCATTAAAGGTTTACATCCAGCCACATGGAAGACTCATTGAACCTTAGTCAAATATGTTCAAAACTGACTTCGTGAAAGTAAAAGCCCAAAGAGACGTACTAAGACAGTTTATATGTTATAGATAATGAGTTATAGGACATCATGTGTGTTTGGGTTGACAAAATATTGAGAGATTGTGTTTCCTCATGTTTCTGAAAATTATTAAGCTCTATTATTCTGTATAAGTGTATGCGTCTCGAGTCTACAAACAAAGTGATAGTATTCTTTCAGGAGATTAGAGAAATCAGCCGAAAAATTGACATAAGTTGACACTAATATTTGTCATCAATAGGCTGTAACAACTATTTCTACGCCATCGTTAACTAGATGTGTATAGTGAATTGTAGTCATCTAGATCGATGGTGTGATGAGGGCTGTGAGTGTATAGTATTTTTTAGCCATAATAACGTGGAGTACAAAATTACATGCTGAGTTATTTATACTTTCATCCAATCAAAAAGAAAAAAAGATGTAGTCCATTTATTCCAAAATAGAGTAATACTACTTTAATCAAGTAAAATTTTACTTTCATTCCCATTTTTCTCTTTTCTCCTTTTCAACTTTGTTTTTCTAACATTTTTACTCTACTAATTACCAATCAAACCCAAGAGGAATATAACATAAAATCAAGCATAATTTGATGGGTGGTGTATATGTACAGTGTTAGGAAAATAGTATCATATCACATATGATTGCTCTCAAATCTCAGATATCACTTTCTATATTAGTTGCATAATTCTTTGTGATCATTTTGATTATGCTCTTTGATTTGTTTAGTTAATATATATAAATCTATATTATTAAAAGAGAAGTACCCATTTGAAAATTTTCTTACTTCATTTTTTTTACATGTCTTTTTCAGTTGCATTTATGAAATATCCTAAAACGAATGAAACTGCCTAGTTTATTACTTGTCTTTTCATCTATATTATTAAAAGAGAAGTATCAATTTGAAAATGTTCTTACTTCATTAATTAAACTCCTTTTTTTTACTTGTCTTTTTCAGTTGCATTTATGAAATATCCTAAAACGAATAAAACTGCATAATTTATTACTTGTCTTTTCCGTTACATCAATGAAATATGTTTAAATGAATTTAAACTTCGTATTTTATTGTTTGTATTTTTCAGTTACCTTAATGAAATATCCTTAAATAAATTTGGACATAATGTCATTTAATCAACCAAAAAAACTCATTAGTTATCCTTATGTGCATAATTTTAATAATAGGGATTTTTAAAAACGTGCATCATTAAAATGCTACCTAAAACATGCAGCACTAATATATAGCATGCATCAATAAAACTAGAATTTGACTCACGCAATTGTACAGATATTATTTTCAGTTGATTAAATTTAAAAATAATTATTTATTCAAAAATATTTAAGAATGACTATGTTTTTAAAAATTATATGGTATTATTTGCTCATAACTCATTTGTCATTTGATAAATTCTTAGAAAGAAAATTTTAGCATAATATAACTCAGTTGCCATTTGCTAAATTTATGGTTTTTATTTATATTTTTTATTATTTAATTATAATATTTTTATTTTATATTTGAAAGATAAATGAATTTTCTTTCAAACAATTTTTTGTAAATGCATTTTTT
>NC_027756.1:47145234-47179298 GCF_000695525.1 Brassica oleracea var. oleracea | reverse complement strand
CAAATATTAATCTTGAATCTAAGATCTATATGAATCTTGATTCTAAAATTATTTGAATCTCTAAAGATCTAAGAATCTCTAAGAACTTATAAAACTTATTAATAATCTAAGATCTATATGAATCTTCTTTCTAAGAACTATTTGAAATTATAAAAGATATTAGAGAAAATCATAAACCCCTTTTAGCTAGCAAGCCTTAAAATCGGTTCCCCTTTCTCCTATTTTGATCCGGCCTTAAATCTGGATTGACTAAAGGATTGAAACCCATAATCTTTGTTTGGCCGTATTACCGGCTGTATAGCCAGATGAATAAGCTGGCCATCAAAATCTTAATCCCATTCGATGTGCTTACCGATCCAAATCGGCCCTTATCCACACCAAAATCTCAAATCCCCATGTTTGTTTTATAACCGGATATGTATCTTGATGGCCATTATACATATCAGTTCCCTAAATCCTTTTTGCTTGATTTTTATCAATCCCCTAAACTCTAAGCAATAATCAGCTGAACCCCTAAATCCAAATCCGGCCATGATTTTTTTACGGCCATGACAGGGATGGGTTGTCTATCATGAGTTTGGTGGCTCTTTTGGCCTAACTTTCTCTACCTTTTCTGAAGAGGCAAGACTGTTTTGGCCATATGAAGGGGCAAAAGGTGTTCTATAATGGAAGAAAGTGGAGATTAACTTTTATGAGTGTGTTTTATGCTTTATGCTTTCACATGATGGATGTGTTGTCATCCTCCTTTACTTAGGCTATAAAAGAGACTGCAAGGGGAAGGAGGAAGACACACAATACACAGAGTACAATACAACAAAGAGTAGAGAGTGAAAGTTTTATAGTTTCATATTTTGTATTTTGAGAGTTTGAGAGAAAACATTTGTTCTTGAGCTGTTCTTCATTGTTCATCATCTATTCTTGAGTTTTAATTTGGTTTTGCTTGTTTAATCCTTGTTTATCTTTATTCTCTGTTGTATCTACTTGAATATGCTTCAATCTATTATGAGATTAAGTGTTTTCATGGAGATTAGTGAGTAGTTTCCTTAAGAATTCATGGGTTAGGGAGATTAGAGTAACTTAGTGAAGATCTATGGTGTTATTGTATTAGATCCTTGTATGAACTTGCTTGTTGAGTATTTTTAATGCTTGTTTAGTCTTGATCACTCTAAACCTGATTTCTAAACACTTCTCATCAGACATGATTAGATGAAGTGTTTGAATCAACTCAACTAAGCTCTAGTGAGATTAGCCAAGGACACTTGATGTTAAAATTGCTAGATAGTTATTAAACTTGAACTTAAAGATTGCTTGATTGAATTAAGCCAAAGACATTTGATGTTTAATGATTTCTAAGCAAATGGACATTTACCTAGACATAGGACTTGTCTAAAATTGTGTTTAGACTTAAGAGATTACTTTGATTGAAAGCTTGTCACCTAGATTGGATCTTAGTTACTTGAAGTCAATTCCCTTAGCCCATGGATTCACTTGTTTAAATTGATTAAAACCTTGTTGTATTGCTCTGTTTGCTATTGTTAGTTGTCACACACTCACCACTATTGAATCTGCTTAGCTTAAGAAATGACTTGTATTCTCACTGATTCACATCACTAGGACTGGTTCGACATTCACCCCACTATACTACAACATTTGCAATAGGCAGAAAAACCTATTATCAAATTGGCGCCGTCTTGATCACTCTAAACCTGATTTCTAAACACTTCTCATCAGACATGATTAGATGAAGTGTTTGAATCAACTCAACTAAGCTCTAGTGAGATTAGCCAAGGACACTTGATGTTAAAATTGCTAGATAGTTATTAAACTTGAACTTAAAGATTGCTTGATTGAATTAAGCCAAAGACATTTGATGTTTAATGATTTCTAAGCAAATGGACATTTACCTAGACATAGGACTTGTCTAAAATTGTGTTTAGACTTAAGAGATTACTTTGATTGAAAGCTTGTCACCTAGATTGGATCTTAGTTACTTGAAGTCAATTCCCAATACCCATGGATTCACTTGTTTAAATTGATTAAAACCTTGTTGTATTGCTCTGTTTGCTATTGTTAGTTGTCACACACTCACCACTATTGAATCTACTTAGCTTAAGAAATGACTTGTATTCTCACTGATTCACATCACTAGGACTGGTTCGACATTCACCCCACTATACTACAACATTTGCAATAGGCAGAAAAACCTATTATCAAATTGGCGCCGTCTTGATCACTCTAAACCTGATTTCTAAACACTTCTCATCAGACATGATTAGATGAAGTGTTTGAATCAACTCAACTAAGCTCTAGTGAGATTAGCCAAGGACACTTGATGTTAAAATTGCTAGATAGTTATTAAACTTGAACTTAAAGATTGCTTGATTGAATTAAGCCAAAGACATTTGATGTTTAATGATTTCTAAGCAAATGGACATTTACCTAGACATAGGACTTGTCTAAAATTGTGTTTAGACTTAAGAGATTACTTTGATTGAAAGCCTGTCACCTAGATTGGATCTTAGTTACTTGAAGTCAATTCCCAATACCCATGGATTCACTTGTCTAAATTGATTAAAACCTTGTTGTATTGCTCTGTTTGCTATTGTTACTTGTCACACACTCACAGCTATTGAATCTGCTTAGCTTAAGAAATGACTTGTATTCTCACTGATTCACATCACTAGGACTGGTTCGACATTCACCCCCCTACACTACAACAGTTGCAATAGGCAGAAAAACCTATTATCAGCCAAGGAACAAGGATTACATAAGGTTTATGAATCCGAATATCCAACAATGAAAGGAGAAAAGTAATAAGCTGGTATAAAGAATGATAAAGAATGGTATCTACCATCTGGTATCAACCATCAATGTCTTGGCAAAGATCCTCGGACTAGAAAATAATTTATAGACGTCCATATGCTACAATGATAGCAAAATAAAATGTCAGACACATTGACCCGAGAGAAAGAATGACTATATGTCATCCCATTAGCACCACACGGTTTTGATGTCTTAAAGACACAACCAAGTTGCTACAAAGTCTATATAAGATAGACCAAATAAATGTTCCAAATAAAGTTCCATAAATTCTAAGGAACCTCGGAAAGAAAGAAAGGTGCATGAGATAAAATCCGAGTTTTATTAAAGGAAACCATTCCAGACATTGAGATATAAGGCTGGCCAGCTGAACAACTAGGTACCATACCATATAGCTTGGGACGCCAAGTTATAAGGTTATTAAGGTCCTAGATAATGAAATCTCAAATTGATTTATACCATGTCTGGAACTAAAAGGAACTATATATATATATATATAAGTGTGTTGACACATACATTCATAGAAAATGCGCAAGTATGTAGCACAAAAAAAAATGTGTATCGAGGATCATAAACCCACACAAGAGTACTCATAATGAATAATGAAAGAAACGTGGGGTTTAAAGTGATATATAAAAGGCGTATTGTATTGGCCATGAATATGTAAACGCCATATGATGCCAAATGAATATATAAATCCTGAAAGGAGGATAAATCGTGAGACAGACCGGGAAAAGTCTATATAATCCAATGTGGTGGATACTACTACATATTTCACTACATATGATGTCTGGAAGAAATTCAAAAGATGTAGTATGCTATATATGACTCACTGGATGATGATGATAATATTATTGGTACCAAAAGGTTTACCAAATGGTATTGAGCTCAGAATCAAAAGATGAGAAAATAAGTTCTCTTGAATAGCATTTTCCTAAAGTTGTTCATGGACTGAATTAAATTACTACATGTAAGCAAGTGAAGAATTCTATAAGAACAATTCAAATCAGTCCATAGAGGAATTTAAAATTCCTTGTGTTTTATACTAACCAGCCTAAGATAGGTTAAATGGTTATTCATTAAACCTTAGAAAAGGTTATAGACCATCACCACAAATTAGCCAAATTTTGGTAATACTTATGGTTGGTCGAATTCTCAGCATGAACCAACCAAGCTGTGGTATGAATGAATAAGCTATCATAAAGATAAGCTATAAGATCGAAGTTCATCTTTGAACAAAAGGTATAGGACCACATTATGCGTCCATATGCGACCCAACGGGTCCGACCATCATATATGAAGATAATGCAGCTGCATTGCTCAACTCAAAGACGGGTATATCAAAGGTGACCAAACCAAACATATTCTACCCAAGTTCTTCTTTACCTATGAGTTGCAGAAAGCTGGAGAGGTCAACGTCCTTCAGATCCGGTCTAGTGAAAACTCAGCCGACCTCTTCACCAAATCATTGCCCTCTTGCACATTCAGGAAGTTCACGCAACAAGATTGGCACGCGTAGACTCAATGACCTTCAGTGATGTCTAAATCAGGGGGAGTAATGTGTGTTGTACTCTTTTTCCTTTCTCTGGTTTCCCTTTTTACCACATTGGGTTTTGGGTTTTCCGGGAGAGGTTTTAATGAGGCAACATTAGCATGTTACAAACCCTACATGGTTATGGCATCCAAGGGGGAGTTTTATGAATCATGAAGTGGATGGTCCATAATCTAGACCATACAAGTTCAAGACTAGAGTCCATTGGGGGTTTACATCCAGCCACATGGAAGACCCATTCAACCTTAGTCTTTATGAGTTTGACCATGTCATTATGTATAGTATCTTTGTAATCAATTCTCCCTTTGACTCCACCTTGTATGAACCACTATATATAGTGGTGTAAGCAATAAGAAATAGAAAACACATTCTCACAAATCTTCTCTCAAATCTTAACATTTACACGTTTTATGTACCTGTTTCTTATTCAAATTTTCGAGAAAGCTTCTTTCTGATAATTTAGGAACCACGCGTCTGTGATCGGGTGGTCAAGGCGTTCCGTGGATCCCCAAAGGACCCGAGTTCGAATCCGCACCACACCAGATTTTCACAGCGCATAGCCACCGGTAGGACTGGACATTTTATCCGTTAAATTTGATTCGATTCGTTATTCGTCTCGATTCGATCCAAAATTTTTGGATATCCGTAGACTTCCAAAGCAAAAAAAATACAAAAAAATCAATATCCGTTAAAATCGAAGCAAATCACAAATATCAAAATTTTAAGAAACGGATATTCGCTCCGATCCGGCAATATATAAATACATGTACATGTTGATTATACTTAATGTTTTAAATGTATAAGTTTATATAATTATTATTATAACATATGATTTGACAAATCCTATTCACATTATTACTTATATAAAAGTATTACATGAAAAAGAAGAGAAAAAAATTTATAAAACAATTATAACTTTTTTCTTAAGTTTTGTGTTATTATAATTGTTAACTAAGTTTAAAATTTATAAAATATGTAGTTTCACTATTTCTTTTAGTTTTTATTTTATATATCCTGCAAAAAAAATATTAAAAAATTAAATTTATAT
Source organism: Brassica oleracea var. oleracea (assembly GCF_000695525.1). Classification (NCBI taxonomy): domain Eukaryota; kingdom Viridiplantae; phylum Streptophyta; class Magnoliopsida; order Brassicales; family Brassicaceae; genus Brassica; species Brassica oleracea. The sequence goes on along the minus strand of NC_027756.1, from coordinate 47,173,878 downwards.
TGAAATTTTAAGATTATTTGTATTAATCAAAGCGGATGAGATATCCGTAAGTATTCGTAAATATCCGTAAATATCTATTTATTTTTCGGATATCTGTTTTTCTGGATATCCGTATTTTTCCGAAGCAAAGCAAATCGAAAAATTAGATATCCGTAACATACGAAGCAAATCACAAATACTTTCAAAAAACCCGGATATTCGATCCGTGTCTAGCCCTAGCCACCAGAGCTTTCACATTCTCTATCCGGGGAATGGTTTACCATTTTTTTTAATAATGTAGGATATAGAAAAATTTAAACTATAAAACATGAAGAACTCTTTCAAAGAAAACATTTTGTACACTTATTCATTTTCTGTACTTGTTTCTTATTCAAATTTTCGAGAAAGCTTCTTTCTAATAATGTAGGATATAGAAAAATTCTAAACCATAAAACATGATGAACTCTTTAAAAGAAAACATGATTATTTTTATACACTTATTCATTTCTATAAATAGTTACAACTTTCTATTGTATAGTCGCAGTTAACAACAACACTATTTCTTGCAAAGTCAGTTATTAATTACAAATTTTTGAATAGACACAAGAAAGGTTACATAAATAGTCTTTTTTTTTAATTTCATTAAAATTGAAAATATACAAACAAGAACAACATCAAACCAGAGAGAACAACCACGAACTACAACAATTACGTGAAACGACAAAGGAATGTGTAGGCCAAGACCAATGCAACGTCAGTTATTAGTTACAAATTTTTGAATAGACACAAGAAAGTTACATAAATAGTCTTTTTTTTTTAATTTCGTTAAAATTGAAAATATACAAACAAGAACAACATCAAACCAGAGAGAACAACCACGAACTACAACAATTACGTGAAACGACAAAGGAATGTGTAGGCCAAGACCAATGCAGGAAACAAATCTCAACCCCAAGAGGATAGTTAATTAGGAGCACAAGAACACATCCAAGACCAGCAGCAATAAGCATACTCCCCAGGGCAACACAAGAGCAGACATGAAGGCTAGACATTGATGCATCCAGCACTCAAGACCAGCAGCAATAGTCTTCTTTTCAATATATAAATAGTATAAAAAAAAAGAGTTATAAAAATAGGCAATACTTCACGTACGTAGCCAAATATTCAACACTTTCTGATAATTTTACTTCAAAATTCTATAATGAGCAACGATAACTTTGTTGAAGTAATTTTTTCTTATTGAAATTGGACATATTGTAAATACAACCATGATATATAGTTTCTATCAATAATGGGAAAACTATACTTCTATTTTTTTTTTGAACTAATTTTTGAAAACTATACTTCTATTGAGACGACTAGTAGAGACGAAGAGTTTTTCTTTGAAATGTAATAAAATACTCATCGCATTAGTTTTTTAGCACCATGAGAATTCCACCTCACCAACAAGGGATCGAGATCTAAGATAATTCAAAGGATTTTAGATTAATCAAATAATCCAGTCTCCATGTGATCCACATCCACTCATACACTAATTTTTTGTCACCTGAGTAGACTTATAACAAAATGTCTAAGTTGGGTCTCAACTTTGTCTCTTGTGACCACAACTTTTAATTTTTTGTTAAATTTAATTAAATTTTTATTATAATCATTCACTAGAAAAGTCTAGTTTTACTTCCATAAATTTATACTTTTGTCATAACATGAATAACCAAATACTAGAAAACCATTGTACATAAATTTGTTAATTAGGTACAACAAAGTTTCAGGCATCAATTAAAAATAAAAATTGATCAAGGTTTTTTTTGCTTGTAGTACATTTCGAGTTATATACTAAGAGCATGATTAATGAGAGAGAGCCATTTGGAGTTTTTAGAGCATGATTTGACATTTTTCTATTAAGAGACGTCTCTTAGAACATGATTAATACGGGTCTTTTAAAGTAGAGTTCTTAACGTAGTATAAGAAACATCTCTTAGCTTTTAACTAAGAAAAATTAAGAAACGTCTCTTAATAGAAAAACTTCATCCCAAAAGATCTGCATTAAACATGCTCTTATATCTCTTATTTATGAGACGTTTTTTAGTGTTTCTTAATTTAAAACTAAGAGACGTATCTTATATTACACTAATAAACTCACCCTAAAAACTCCCCCATTAATCCTGCTCTAAGAAAAACTTGATCAAAGTTTATCTATTGTTATTGCCTGAATTTTATTTTCCACCTAATTAACCTTTACTTTTTTTATTATTCTTTTAAACAGAAGGGCATTTTAATAGAAATAGAATTATACTTTTATGATCATTAATTAAAATTAAATATTGATCAAGTTTTTCTTAGTAAATAGTATAAAACAGAAAAAGAAAAAAACTAAAAATGGTTATTGTTGAAAAAAACAAGAAAAAAAGTAATGATTTAAGGATCTTTTCTTGTTGTTTGCTTGCATGAGTTTATGAAGACCGTAGATAAACCCGATATTTGGAGGAGAAACTTTTTTTTTTTTGTAACTTAGAGCATCTTTATCGCTCTCTTTTGAGCGTCTACTAGGAGGGGAAGGCCCACGGTTCAGAAAAAAACGATGTGTTATGTGTGCAAAATAAGGGGATGTTATTGGTTTAAGTGTTTTAATGGATTTTAAAATCCAAGCCAAATCAAATGTTATTGGTTTTATCATTTTAAAATCCAATTTCAAATCTGTTGTTATTGGTTCTATAATTTAAAAATAGATTTTAAAATCATGTGTTATTCAACATTAATGATTTCTTTGAGGATTTGATTTTAACTTAGATTTTAGTGGATTTATAAATAATTTTACGAGTAAAACACAAAGGAGCAAATATTGAGTTAAACCTTGTTATTTTGACTGGATTTGTATTATTGAGTTTTTCCAATTCTTTATTTTTTTGTGTGTATCCTAATAAACGTAGCTGATAAGAACCTTAATATTACGTCTTTTGTTCATTTTCAAAACATGCATTAGGCACATCTTGCATACAAACATATTGAATAATACATATAAAAACGAAATTGGTGTTATTATATCTTGTTGTTACAAAAGTGATGATGAATTGTTTTTCGAGTTGTTTTCTCATGTGAAGAGAGAACTTATTGACACTTCTTCAACTTTCAAATTGATAGGTGCAAACGAAACGTGTCTCGCATACGAAAATACTGAATTAGTTATCATTATTATGATTCAAATAACATAAGCAATGTATTTGTGCGTGTTTTGATAGGTTCTTAAGCTTTTTTATCAAATGTATACATCATCAAACATGAATACATAATTTTTTTAGACATTAAGAAACTTTAGAAGAAGAAAAAAAAAAATATATATATATATATATATATATATCGCATGAAAATGATGAACTAGATGCATAATTACGCAATGAGAACTTTATATATCCATTTCGTTGATTTATAATAATCCACTTAATTATTTTGATTTTGAAATCTATATAGTTAATTTTGAAATCTGTTTGTCTGATTTTAGAATCAATAGATTAGTAAATGATTTCTAAATCCAAAAAGAATTTCTAAATTCACTAAACTACTAGAACCAATAACTCCCACTAAGAAACGTGTGTTGTGTGTTTTTCATACTGTTCGCGGACCCCACCGACACGTGGTAGTCTGCGATTGGTGCGATTTTTAATTCTTTTCTCTTTTAGTCAGAAAAAAAAATAAAATAAAAAAAAAAGCTCAAATACACGTCAGTCTTCATAAACTCATGCAAGCAAACAACAATAAAATAAAAAATGCTCAAATACACGTGAAATAAAATAAAAAAAGCTCAAATACACGTCAGTCTTCATAAACTCATGCAAGCAAACAACAATAAAATAAAAAATGCTCAAATACACGTGAAATAAAATAAAAAAAGCTCAAATACAACATACCTCCAAAAAAATTTTAATCAAATAACATTGTTACTCACTAATTGAAGTCTATAAAAAGCTGTGTTAAGAGATGTTTTTTCATTCACAACTCACCAGTCTCTCTTTTCCTCTTTCTCGCTCTAAAAGATCGCTACGATGATGGCTTCGACTTTTCAAGAAAACTGTATTTCAGTAATCAACGGAGCTCCGAGTTGGGCTGTTTTCTTTCTTTTTGACCTTCTCGACAATTTTCTCTGTATCGTTTTCAGATTCGTCGACCAAGTTATGGAAGAAAAACTAGAGTCATGCCAATGTAGTAATCCTCAAGAGACATCCGGATACGAGTTTCTTTCAGACCATCAACACTTGTCCGAGACTCTTTACCGTAGGAGAAACATTTTCCGACAAGCCGGTTTTCTCCGGTTTGCTAGAAAACTCCCAGAGATCACCAAGAAAATCGGTATAGCTACTTTCTTGAGAAACTTCCTTTTTCCCGAGAAAATGAAGAAAGTCCCTCGTGAGGTTGCAAACAGGTGGTCTGATTGTGGCTGCAAGAATTGTGTTTCTTGGACTAACAACGATAAACTTAACGTGATTGTCAAGCAACCTTCAGTATCTCCAGGTAATTAGTAATTAAACTTGGTCGTTTAGGTAAAAGCTTTATTATTAACATTTCACGATAATTTTCATTTTGTCAGATTTATTGATGAGCAACAAACCGGTGGATAACGTTATTTTCATACACGGATTCTTAGCATCTTCATCGTACTGGACCAACACGGTGTTCAAATATCTACCCGAGACCACGGAGAAAACTAACTACAGATTCTTCGCGGTCGATCTTCTAGGGTTTGGAGACAGTCCAAAACCTAGAGACTGTCGATATTCGTTGCAAGAGCATGTTGAAATGATCGAGAAATCGGTTATTTTACCAAACAATCTGACATCATTCCATGTTGTAGCACACTCCATGGGATGCATCGTTGCAGTAGCCTTAGCTGCCAAATTCTCCGGTAGTGTCAAGTCCGTCGCTTTAGTAGCTCCGGTGAGTTTCTCAGTTAAAAATCCGGTTCAACTTTAAAACACTTTACAAAACAATGTTTTCTTAAAATGTTATTTTTGGATTTAGCCGTACTTTGGTGATAAAGAAGGAGCAAGTTGTGATGCTCTTGATGTGATAGCCGAGAAGAAATTTTGGCCACCGACTTCGTTTTTCTCAGCGATGATGGCTTGGTACGAACACATTGCACGTGGGGTTTGCTTTGTTGTGTGTAGGCACCACCGTACATGGGAGAAGATCATCAAAATTATAACTTGGAGAAGGTATAAATTAATAACCAAAGACTATTGATTGATTCTTACGTATATAGGTTTTGAAACGTTATGTTTTTTTTTTTTTGCGATGTTTAGTAAACTACCAATGGCGATAACCGAACTAACGAAGCACACGCATCAGTCGTCATGGCATAGCATGCACAATGTGTTATGCGGAGGAGCGAAATTCACGGATAAACACCTTGAAAGTTTGATAAATTCCGGTGTTAAGATAAGTGTGGTGCAAGGGGATAAAGATGCTGTGGTTCCTATTGATTGTCTATGGAACATGAAAGCCAAGTTCCCGGCGGTTGAAGTTGAGGTTATAGCCGGAACTGATCATAGTTCGGTGATAATGAGTAGAAGAGAGGTCTTTGTTGCAAACCTTGTTAAGTTGTGGGCTTCTTCCGGAAAGAAACAAAACTAGTGGAAAGTGCGTAAAAGATTTCAACTTTATAATATATTTTCGTTTTTTATCTTCTAATTAATTAGGTATATTGTCCTTTTTGTTACAAAAACAAACATTTTATTTTCCTTGAATAAATCCAATTGTCATTGTTGAAGGAGAAAGTGAGAAATATAATAAGTTTTGTAAAAACAGAACATAATAATCTCAAACTTTATATTTTCTAAAGTTTTGATTAAGGAGACAAGTAAATTAAATAGGATATCTCAACCACTCGCACGTGTATTATTAGTCACACTAGAGGCTTCGTCCGCGCTACGCACGGAAAATGTTGAGTCTTAATAAGTTTGAGATTGAAAATTTAGACGATAGATATAAATCATGTCTTTTAGCATAAGTATGCGAATAATCTCATGTAAACTCTTATTCAGCAAAAAAAAAAAAATGGAATGTGGAAATCATAGATAAGATGGTGAAAAACCGAAGAAGAGGTCGTATGGATGTGATGGGATCTCTTTGAGTGAGAGCCTGAAATCATTTAGAAGTAAATCAGTGAACATATATTAATAATAGAAATTCGCTTATATATTTCATAGTATAACCTTGAAGTAGTGAGATAACAATCATCAAAATGATATCTAGCTTTCATCTGTTTATGTTGATCACTACAACATTGAGTACCATATAAATGTGAATAATTAGATAACTAATCACTGAAAATGTATGGTATTAGGTTTTAGATTTGGAATTTTACTTACTTTCATGGGAACAGAGATAGTTGAAGATCTTTAGCTTTAATGATTTTTAGTGCTAATTTGCTTGTTACACGTGAGAGGGCCACATAGAGTTACTCATGTGCGAAGACTGGTTTAGGCAAATATAAGAGAACCTCCTTTAAACTTTGTCCTTGACTTTTGTTGATTGTCATTGCGTAACACAATCTGATAGGGAATTGCCTACGACGTAAAGTGAACGGTAATTTTGTTCCATCATGCAGGAGAACAATCCTTCGGATCAAGACTTCGTGTCCAACGTGTGAGCCAGTGATTATATCTGCCTTAAGCACTCGCTCGCCTACGTAGGTTAGAATCACACGGGTACCATTGCATAATCTTTTTTATTTATTTATGTTTCACAGAAGCATAACTGGGGCCCCAACTTTGAGAGTGAGTTTATGAGAAGGCAATCCTGAGAATTCCAAAGAGTTGAGATACTCAGTTGCGTATAATGTGTCATTTTGATCAGATTGAGTATCCGAAATCTCAAAGCTATGTCAGCTGAAGTAATCTCTTGACTCTCCATCTGTGTTGGAGATTGTGTATGCATTGATTTCATCAACTGTTTCATTCCGGGGAGTGAGAATACCTCTATCGGTGTAGGAGTTTTGAGAGACCTTTATGTTGCTTTATGTTTCAAATAAATATGTTAAATTGATCAGGTTTCCACCATGCTATGTATGTCTAAATAGTACAGATCTAAAATGCAGATTGTGATAATATAATTTTTTCAGCACAAATCTATTGATTTTTTTATAAAAAAAATAGAGAACGCAAATTTTATTTTTTCAATAATTAATATATAAAGAAAGTGCATAAATCTTAAATATTAAAGACATGATTATGTCTTTTTAATTTATTCTCTACATATTTAAATTGCTTAACAAAGTTCGAAAGACAGAAGTTGAGTTTTAGATTTTATAGAGAAGTATAGACTTAAAAAAAACAATGATAAAATTGTTTAAAATGCAAATAAATCTAGGTATCAAGCTATGTAGGAAAGAGAATAATAATCCGAATGATGCATGAATTAAAGTCACTCTTTGCTGCATGCTTATGCATGATCTCTTATTCGCCCTTTGAAATGCTTTATGTAATCAATTGATTTGTTGAAGTAGAAATTTGTTGCGGGTGATGAACTAAGTAGTAGTTTGCCTGGAAAATATTGGATATTATTGTTCCGTTGGTAAAAAAACAAAATTAGATATGTATTATGTTTTGATGTGTTTAAAAAAATTATTTACCTTGGAAAAGTTTAGGAATTATGCTTGTGATGATGACAACTTTAAATTTCCTAGTCTTCTTGCTTTGTAAGATGCTAAAATCTACCGCTTGCTTGTCGCACAATATGAGTTTAACAATTGTCGACCTGAGATAGAGGTGTATGTATGAAGAGAATTATGATTTCGTTTTACCTATTGTGTTAGACTTACATGTTCAGCCGTAGACCAATCGTGGCATCAGTATTGAATTCTGGGTGGTAAAGATTTATTTTTTGTATTATGAGTATCTGCCCAACGACGACATCTGCACATTGATTCTGAGTTAGAATAAACATCTATGTCTGTAACTTTTGATGTTATTGTCTTTTGATCAATCTGAATGTAATACGGCAGTTGGGTGAGTTTTCGATGTCGTGAATTATGTATGACAGAAAATCCTGGAAATTTATATATATCTCCCTCGGTTAAATTTTTTGGTTCATTTGGCTGAATGTTACCGGTGAGCCGACCTTCTAATAGTTGTCCTTGAATGTGAACAAATTTTGCTGTGCCGAACCAATTAAGTAAATAGTGAGTATTTTAAACCAAATATGTTGGATTGGAAAATACATATATATGTATGTATATGTTAAAGTTTTAATAAAAGACTTACGTGGTGGTCGTAGCACATGAAGCCGATGCAAATTTGAGTATTATCTGTTTGGTGTTTTTTAATGTCCCAAACACTTCTTATACAAACCGTGATAGGGCGCACTGAAATCCCTTCCTGAAGTTGGTGGATTCTTTGAGGAATGTGTTGCATGTGAGATATCACTCTAAAACATGTGATTTTAAGTAAGGGCATACATTCACCAGTATTACAAAGTTATAATATATTTAAATTAATATTCCGTTAATTATTAAATATTTCATAAAAATAAAAATAATTTATTCTAATGTTGTTTGAATTGATAATATATGTACATACTTTTTTTTGTAAAATTATTAGGTTCGCGAGTGCAACCAAAACAATATCATTCATACAAAGAAGAATAAATTCATACGAAATTACAGTTGTCTTACCTACAAAACTTCTAATAGTATAGTTAGCTAACTTCTTAATACAAATTTTATATCATTGACTATATAGATAGATATTCTTACATTTCTTACCACGTTTTTAACTGAAATACATAACTTCATGCAAAACTGTAATTGCTATTGGAATTACACAGGAATCTCCAATACGATATAATTGAGATGTATTTTGCAATATGAACATTATAATTAATATGTTTTCGGCGTCTTCTAATATGTAAAAAAATTGTATTACTTTTTGGTCTACAAATTGTATTAAATAAGTAAAATATATTTTTTTATTTTTTTTAATGTTTAATTTAAATAAATTAGCACTCATCATTAAAATGGGTTATAATTTGTAAACTATATAATATTCTACACAAAAATAAATTTATTAACATAGGCTAAACTCTTATATCTATAACTATATATTATCTAAAATAAATTTATTCGTAAACTATATAATATCTTTTCTAATCACCAGATCGAATGAATTGACGGAAAATTGTTTTAAAACTATCAACAATATATTGTTTAAAAATGTTTATATACAAAATATAATAGTATATAATAAACTTTAGTTCATATACTATTTAAAAACATGTTATTAGAAAACTTCGAAATTTTGGTAATTCATTTAGAAAATTAAAGAAAAATCAAATTTAAATTATAAAATATATTTTTCTTAAATATTATGATATATGCTACTATGCATAAAAATTTACTAAAATAATAGAGCTACATTATTTAAACAGAACAGAGTTTTACTTATAAATTCTGTAAAATACTAAAAGGATAGATGTCAAAAGTATAATATAAATAAATTTAAAATGTGTTATATGCAAAATATGTAAACCAAATAATAATATATTTTAAGGATGTTTTCTACCTAATTATTTCAGATAGTTATTTTATTGTACCTAACTTGAAATATATCAGTAAGTAAAAAACTAATAAAAAGTTAAATGTATTAAAAAATCACTATCCAGTAACAAAAAAAAAATCACTATATATTAATAATACCGAATAAAAAATATAAACAATAATATCATAGAGTTACACAATATATAACACTAAAATATAAATTATACATTTAGAACATTGGTTTGGAGTCTGTTTTTGCAGGTCTTTCTTAGAATTTTTTTATATTTAGTCTATAATTTTTCTTTATGTAATTGTCAATCCAATCTTTGATAAATAAAAGGGTTGAATAACGTTTTGGAGCAAAGATAATAAACGCAACAAATGGCCTCAAACAATTATAAACCTTAAGGGTAGAGCCTAGCTTAAAAGCAAGGAAAAGTATAAAAGCTTCTACGCTGAATAATTCGAATCAGTTCTTAGATTTAGCCATGGCTTATTTCCGATTAAACACTGCAGAGAAAGAAACAGGAGATGACTTGTTTACCTGCAAGCGATGTGGCTTGGTCGGAGGGTGTGCTATCCATTCTAGTCTTGGACAGCGACTGTTGCTACCAACTCGCTGCAGATCAGATATGTCAATACAGGTACCTGCTTAATATTGATTCTATTTAGCTTCCAGAGCTTCTGGAGAATAGTCGTGAGAAGGTGGGAGAGAGCGGCTGTTGGTTTAGGCAAGAAAGAGGTAGGTTTATGAGAGAATCGTTTCCAACAGGGTATTAGGCAAGAGTTCCACTATTTATTTCAAAGAAGCATTGTTAAGAATATTAACTTTCCTTTGATATAAATATTCATACGCAGATTGATATAAATATGGTATTCTGTAATAATTTCGGAAAAATACGTTTGTAGAGTAGACATCGAGAGGTATTAATATGTTTGCTTTGATTGACGTATGCAATTTAAATCACAGTTTCAAATCATTAACGTATGCAATTCAAGCAAAAAAATGAATGATTAAAATCATTTCTTCTACCACTTTGTTTCAAAACAGGGAGTCATTCTATATGACTAAAGGAAACTTCAATCCAAAAACATCAACAACAAAGAAAAAAAAAACAATGCAAAGAGAGTGGTGCATATAGATGGAGCGCAAAGTCAATCCTGTCTTTTTGGATCACTGCTCGTGTGATGATGCTCCATGGCGATGATTAATGGTGGGTGTTAGTTATGGCTAAACGTGTCTGCGTATTCACAATACGTGAGCGTTTAGTTTCTTCTGATTCTCACCTCCTCTTCAAACATCTGCACACTGCATCATTTGAGACAATTGGAACAATCAAATCAAATTTTTCCTAAAGTTTGGAAGTATCGAAACAAAAAATATCACAAGTGGAGTTTTAGCTTTACTACTACTACCTTCTGCTCCAAGAAACGAACCTGAGAAGATAGAGCTGTCCCCCTTTATGTCTGTGAATATTCACAAACTTAAAAGACTCATAGCACTCTGTCCTCATCACACCAAATTGCAGCATAGGAAAATACAATACATAAAAGATCATGATACAATATGTAAAGATCATAATACAATATGTAAATTGCTCAGAAGGATAAGAAGAAACCATATAACGAAATTGTATTAAAAAAACTTAAACATTAAAGCCAAAAGCCAGAAGTCTAAAAGGAAAAGAACGCAAAGCCAAAAGAGAAACAAAAAAAAACGACTTGGAATGCAGCAAAAAAACAATCACTGCATAAGAAGATAAGTAGAAAACCCATTAGCCACTCTTGGAACGTTTTGCTTCATCTGCCTCAAGGATCTCAGCGGCTTTTCTAGCCTTATCACCTGCAGTATCTCCAGAGCTTCCTGAAGAACCAGACCCAACACCTACAGTCGACGGCAGTGGGGCTTCTGGTGGGAATATCTTGGTGACGGTTATGGTCTGAGTCTTGCCAGTCAGATTATGATCCGAGACCTTCACAATAAACTTGCGTGTCTGCCCTATTGTATCAAGTAAAGCTTGCGGAACAGGCACGCAGTGATCAGCTCCTACTCCATCATTAGCCTAACATCCAAGCAAAATGCACATGAGTTGAGCTAATATATGAATCGATGATGTCATAACTACTTTCCTGTAACCCAAACATATCTGCTATATAGACAGATCTGAAAATACCTCAAAGTAATTAGCAACCAACTCTGATGCATGTTTACCGGTCAGCTCCTTTCCAGCATCAGCATGAATGACAAAAACTGCTTGCTCAGTCTTATCATACACAGATATCTTCGTGAGGTACCTACAACAAAAGAAGATTAGATACTAACACTGCCAAAACATAGATGAAAAGACTCAGCACTTACTGAAGTACGCCTGTGACTTCAGTCTTCACGCACTTCGTGTTGTTGCAAATCAAAGAAGTAGGCCCTTTGACCGCCTTGCTATTACATCCACCGCAGGAGATGTAATACCATGCAGAACCCTGGACAACATCATCTATAGTCGCCATGCACTCAAACCAAGCAACCTTCATTGTGGAAAAATTAAATAAGCCTAGTAAGTACCCAAACGCATGGAAACAAACGCAAAAACAGAACAATGCTTATACCTTAGAAGAGTCTTGCTTGATGTAAGAGAATAGCTCTTCAAGAGTCACTGACTCAGGCTTAGTGACTACCTCAGCTGCAATCCTATTAGCAATATCAGAGTTGGAATTCAACTTGAGAAAAAGACAGGAGCTCAAATACGTTAGAAAAGCCACATGAAATGTTCAAAAAAAATTGAACGAACAAAGAACTGAATACATATCTGTCTACCATTCAAGATAATCTCTAGTAGGCTAAACATCGGCATTCATAAACACCCGAGACGATGACATAGAAGTGAGAGCAAGGGTGCCTGTTAATACCAAATGAACCAATGTGATTATTAAAACATGCATTACTACCGCCTAATCTAACAACAAAAGAATGACTAATACAGTTCCAACTGAAAGACTACTAACCTCCAAGGTGTTTAGGGTTCACGGTGGTAACCAAAAGAATGCTTGGGGTGTTTCCATACGACTTGAATTTCTGGCAGAAATCGGCTGCAGCTTTGTCCCACAGATAAAGCTTCATCACCGGTCCGCTACATAACATAAAAACATGTGTTAAAAATAGCATACAAAACAATGAAAGCAATAACAGTAGAACAAACTTACTTATGTGTCTGGACATGAACACATAAATGCCGCTTCTCTGCAATATCAACTTCGTCAAGAATCATATGGTCCGTGATAGTCTACCCATTCACCAGCTTCATGTGGCCAATGTAATCTGAGATAGAACAATTTAAATACGCAGACATCAAACATCAACTCTAATCATATCCCAAACGTGTCATCAAAACTAAATATTCAAACATGTCTTACCATAAAGATCACCCCTGGAGTCGCAATTGGCCTTAAACTCCTCATAGTTGTGGAACCTGAACCTATCTTCTGGAATCAAAACCGGAGGGTTCTCAACCACCGCCAAAGAAGTATTCCAAGAAAACGATACGGTGGCGACATGATCAGCAACCCGATACTTATCTTTGCTTCTGGATCCAAAAAATTTGCTCAGGTTATAGACAGAACCAGCTACCAGATCAAATGTCCCAACACGTCCGGCTGGGACAAAACCCTGAATAACGGTACCCTGTGAACAATCCAAATCATCGATTAATATAATACTATCCCAATCAAAACTATACTAAAGCAAGAGGAAGTGTAAAAAAACCAAACTCTCTCGACCGATCAATATTAAAGCAAGAGGAGGAAGCTAAAAAGTCAGACAAACCTCTTGGTCGATAAGGAGCATCTCTTGTCCAATCAAGGTTTTCGTGTTTATATTTCGAGTCTCCCATAAGTGAATCAGACGAAACCTCAACTCGGCTTCGCGTGGGCCGAGTGAAACATCTCTGAAGAACATCACTTGGTTTGCATGCGCGGAGGACAGAGCGGTAACAGTGTTTGGGTTCATCGGATTGGTAGACGAAACAGGAGACTTCCCGCTTGGTTTCGCAGTCACAGAGGAGGCGACGGTCTTCTTGCTGGCTTTGCGATCGTTGCGGTCGGTGGAGATCGAAGATCCATTTGGTTTCACAGACGCGGAGGAGGCAACAGTCTTCTCGCTGATCTTGCGGTGGAGATCGAAGATCCGTTTGGTTTCACAAACGCAGAGGAGACGACGGTCTTCTCGCTGTTCTTGCGGTCAGTGGAGATCGAAGATTTGCCGGTGGATTCCATCGCAATGAATTTTAGAGAGAAAATTATCAACTTTGAAGGAATCATAAGATAGAAAAACAGATTTATAAACAGAAAAATGGTGAGGAAGGCGGAAAGGATCCATTGAATGATTTTAGTATAGTTTTGATTACAGGAGTTAATGGCGATATTACTCGGCAAAACGGTTTTGGAGAAAAGAGAGATGGAAGAGATGGATGTCGAAAGGCGAGAGAAGATCGAAGGAAGAGATGGAAGTCGAAAGGTGAGTGAAGATCGAATTAGGGTTACGACGACGAACGCGTAACACATCGGGTCGGGCCAGCATCTGCAGACTGTGGGCCGAAAAATCAAAATAAAAACAGGTCGAAAACATCAGAAGCCCAAACCAACTTAACTCGCCGATGACGTCGCCATTTGCTGCATTATTACTGGACGAATTTACATGCCGACGTGGACCCCCTCAGAAGGCTTTATATCTGGCTTTTAGTATTGTAATAATGGATAATAGATATCCCCTGAAAATATTTTGAGTATAGATGATCTTCCGTTTTAATGATCAGACAAGCGAATCACACTTTATTAGAAAACCAAATGTTGTATAAATGCTTCGTGGGGTAGTCTCTGTCTCTCCACACCTTACTCATTCAAAAATTATTTCCATATAACTAAATTAATAATGTGCACTGTATAACATTCTTGGTAATTTGTACCTCCAAAGACTATATCAGCAATCTCTATGAAGAAAAATAAAGTTCCATATTTCTTAGTGGGTCTATAACGATTCACAACCCTATATATATAGAAAATATATAAGAAATTTTTAAAAACACTTAATTTATATCATCAGAGATTTCAAAACAATCTTGTTAACTTTTACAATAGCACGGCTCTTCGGTCTATTTATGTCTTCCTCATAATCTTTCTTATTTGAGCTAAATACTGGATCACATAAGTTTCTAACACACTGTCTTAGGTCCAAAACAGAACAAGTTTCTTAATCCTTTTACGATTCTTCCTCGGAGAACCCTCAGCATCACGCTTTAATGCCATCTCATCCATCTCCAATCTACCCTCCTCCTTCATAATCACCTGACTCGATTCATCAGCTTTAAACCTCATCCTCTCTAAAACACTCACCAAACCCTCAAGCGCCATGTCAGCATCCTCACTTTTCATCAGCTCCTCTGCCACTTGTGCCGGCGTAATCACACCCCCTTCCATCAGTCGCTCTATCTCCGGGTAAAGACGGTGTGGCATCGTTGTGTCGTTCAAGCACAAATAGTTAGAGGCTAGAGTCTTGAATCCTTGGAAAGTGCAATGTCCCATGTAAATGTGCATATCCATACGACCCGGACGTAGTAATGCCGGGTCAAGCCTATCTTTATGGTTCGTCGTGAATATTATTATCCGCTCGTCTCCACAGCTTGACCATAACCCGTCTATGAAATTCAGCAGCCCTGATAACGTCAAAGGACCCTAAAACACACAAGAAAAATGCCAATTAAATACACTAATAAAAAGTATAGTAATTAGTATCGATTTCGGTTTGGTTCAGTTTGATTTAACCGTAACAGATCCATAGAAGACAGAACCAAACCTGAGACTCGCCACGGTTCTTGCCTTCACCAGGCTGTTGTTGCTCCACTCTATTGGGCAAATCCACCGCACAGTCGATATCTTCAATGACAAGAATCGAGCGGTTACGTGTCGCTAGCAAGAGCCTCCTCAGGTCAGAGTCACGCATCACACTCGCCAGCTGAAGATCATAGACATCAAACTTGAGGTAGTTCGCCATGGCTGCAACCAAACTAGACTTCCCGGTTCCCGGCGGCCCGTACAGCAAGTAACCCCTCTTCCAAGCTTTCCCCACCCTCTTGTAAAAATCTTTCCTCCTTATGAACCGGTCAAGATCGGCGATGACGTCACGCTTGAGCTCGTCTTCCATGGCCATGGTCTCGAAGGTGGAAGGATGCTCGAGGATGACCGGTTCCCACCGGAGAGAGTTGAGAGAATGCAGCATCAGGATCCTCCTCTCGTCTCTGATCTCTTTAGCTTTGGTCTCGACGTAAGGGATGTAAGAGTTTAGGATCAAGTCTTTATGCTTCTTGTCGAAACTCAGCTCGAAGTACTCGCTTTTACCGTCGTCGTCGACAGAGCTTCTCCTCCCTCCGCCGCCGCCTCTTCCTCCTCTTCCGCCACCTCCGCCGCCGCCGCTTTTCTTGTCTCCTCCGCCGTCTGTGACGAATATCCACTTCAGCTCGACGTCTTGGTACACATCGTTGACGATTTCTCCGTCGCTGAGGTACAAGTTGACGTGTTTGTCTTTGTGGCCTTTGCTGATTCTGAGCCTGATGGCGTCTGGACTGATCTTGGTGGAGAGATAGGTCTGAGCGGCTCGGTAGATCTCGTTGCTCATCCCCATGTTGTCGTCGTCGATGGTTAGAGTCAGAGTCGTGGAGGAAGAGCGGTGGAACAGAGACCGGAGAGAAGAGTAGATGAAGTCTTGGATTGGTGCTGGGATGAGCTCATGAGCCATTGATCGAATCATCATCATGTAACCAGCCATTGATGCGTACGCTGTGAAGAACGACGTAGGTGAGGGAAGATCTGTTGAGAAAAACATCGTGTCTCTCTGTTTTTTTTTTCTTCTCTGTTTCTACTGTTGTGTTTGTTGAAGATGGAGAGAGTGAAAGAGAGATGTTAAAAGAGATATATAAAGAATGAGAGAAGCTTAAGGAAGAAGGTTTCACTTGGGGTTAAAAGACATTATTAGTCCCCTTAACACTTAAGATCTCATTGTCTTATTAATTCAATGGATGCGTAGATGATAATTGACCCTTAAAATGGAAAAAGTAAAATAAATAAAAAGTAGAAAGATGACAAAAGAAACTCTTGGAAAATTTCCACGAAGAGTATGTCCATTTATTTTCCAATTTTAACTCATACGAAAGGTCTTTTTTTTAATATTTATTGCGTGACAAATGAAGATTGAAGACTCCAAAACTCTATTTTTAAAAAAAAAAAATAGAGTAAAAATGAAAATTGAATAAAATTACTTTAAATTCTACTCTATTTTTTATTTTATAATGGAGTGATGAACAAACAAAAAATAAATTATTCTATTTATAGAATAAATTTTATTATAGAGTGAGATATGAAGTTAGGTTGAAATATTTTTTATTTCATATTCACTTTTACTCCACGGGGACGGAGATGCCCTAATGTATATGAATGTAATTGGGTCAGCTTATGTAGTTTGTTCTCAGATTCGATATCTTAATTCTTTTTCATGGAACGGTTCAAAACCTTTTCAATTGATTAGTTTGGATTTGTTTAGTCATTATTTACTGATAATGTGATATAACTTCTTTCGTAATATGTCACAAAACTACGTATATTGTCAACAACAAAGCTATCTACTCATACGCAAGTGAATAATCTAATCGGCATGCATCATAATACATGATGACGACAACATCAGTATTATACATAGAAAAACGAATATGATACATGCATGGTGTATAAATATTCCCATTTAAATATTGAATAAATGTTTTCACATAGATTCAAGTTCTAATAATCACGAAATAAGAAAGTTTTCTTTTCTTTTTCTTGTTTTGTGAGAGTGATATATAGATAACCTTGTTTAGTTATGTTGGAAACGTCACGTGGCTTCACAGAAAACTTTATAAATTGTAATTGTGATAACCAACTTACGGTAATTAATATTATATATATGGTTATACATGTTGGATTTTGCTTAGTTTGTTCAGGTGGTGATGACTGATAACTTGCAAGAATATACACTTACGTAAAAGAAGACCATTACAAACTTGATTTTTCTGTAACTCGATTACCTGCCAAAACAACCAAAAACTTTTATTATCTTTTAAAAGTCATTCCTACCAATAGCAAAACCTATTACGCTGGTACTTTTGGCCTTGGATAACAGTTTTGGAGATTTTTGTATGTTAATAAGTTTGGATATTACAGTAACTATTTATGGTTGGAATTTAACTTTTAAACATTGGTATTTATGACATTTGATGATTGACCCATAAAAGACCAAAAAGCAAAAAGATGCGCTATATTGTCGCGATGTAGCATGTGGGACTTCTTATTGCGTGTTGTAATTCCATCAGTAAAGAAATGTAAGAGGGAGAGGTACGTGTCAGAGTAACAATGGATAATGTGATTCATAACCAAGAAGAGAAAAGTAAGTGTACTGCTGAGTCATGAGTTCATCTTTCTTTGGACCGTGGCGTACCTACTTTAATATATCAAAATATGCTTTTTAACAATATCGAGGGCAACCTTAACAAGCTAAAGTGGGCCGCAGCCCAAAACCTCAAACAGATCAGCGCCAAAACGCAGCACGCGTGTTTCGTGGTCAGGACACGTGTTAAGATCCTCACCAGCGAGGAACACGTGTCACAAGGCCGCTTCATCTTATCGAAACCTTCACTCGAGGACACGTGTCGCAAGATCAGATCGCCTCCGCTCTTCCCCGACATGCAAGACGCTGCCGACACCCTTAGTCGGAAAGAGACGCGACCCAACACCGTCCTCGAACCCTTCAAACCCACCACCGATCCACACTTTGAAGAATCAAATCAATCATCTACGATCGATCCAAGAACAGCCAACGTGGAGTCTCAGATCGAGAGTCGATTGAGCGAAGAGAGCGCAAAAGCGAGGATCACAGACCAAGAAGCCGGAGAAAAACGGTGCTGTCAGAGCCACCGCTTCCCGGAACCGAAAACCGACGAATCTAGTGCTGGCGGAGCCACCAATTCCCGGAATCCGAAGCTAGCGAGGACGGTGTAGAGAAATCACCGCCTCCCAGAATTAAACCGATCGAAACGGAGTTAGAATAACTCCGGCTGAGGTTCATCTCATCCTTCCTCTGTGTCGGATCGAAGAGAGATGACAGAGCTGAAGGAGAGAGGACCTTCCAAAATTCTCTATCGCTAGCCTATACTTCAAAACTAAATTTATATTAAAATATATTTTTTTCTCTCAACAACAAAGCATTATTCATCGTTCACCAACATTTCATTTTATAATGTCACTAGCAGTATGACTATGATGTCAAGAGAAAAGTTTGGTAAGATGATAGTTGATGAGAGAAGGAAATACTTTATTAAACTTATTGTAACACACTTTCACTTCACTTCATTTTTTAGAAGGATATTTACATTCTTAACAAAGAGATGATTTTTTTTCATGGTTTTGCAGTTTATTAGCTACTTACTGAAACATCTTTCACTTCATTTTTTGAATGATATATACATTTTTAACCCAAAAAACAGACTAGTAACTTCATAAAAGTATTCTGCAATTCAAAAAAGTTATTGAAAAGAACAAAATAAAGGTTTTCTATAATAATAATCTTTTCATCAAAAATCAATTTCAGTCATCCTTTTTATAGCAAATGCTATTAAAGTGACTCATGATTCATGCCTAGTAGGGCCAGTAGCCCAAATTGATTGCAACAGACCAAAACAAACATATAGGGCAGGTCATGTTGATGTCGATGTCCATGTCACTATCAAGTCTTTATATGAATACCAAACCAAACCAAACCGGTACAACTAAACCAAATGCCTAACCAAATCTTTTACCAATAAATCAGAACTTCCAACGAGATAACAAACGGTCAAACAAACTTGGAACAGAAACACAACTCTCACTCAATTAAGACAGCAACTCTCAGTTGGGAATGTAACTAAAATTATTGATCAGAGATAATGAGTTTTTTTCTTAAATAGCTCCTTTTGTGGAGAAGCAATCAGAAGCAGAGATTTTAGATCAGAACTGGAATTGCATCTCTGGAGAGTAACCAAGAGCTTCAAGGTTTGCAGCCATGGCCTTGTTCATAGGCGGTGGTCAACATCTTAGGATCTGCAATTCAAACATATACACCAATCTTATGTTCATCACTCAAATTACTTCTTGTCAAGTGTTTCATTCACTTGCAGTGTTCTTGGTTTTGTTTCACATAGAGATTTAGAGTTGGAAACAGTGATGACTGTGGTATGTTTAAGATCAAGTAACAATGGAAAGGTATTCTACCTGAATATCAGATGCTGGTGCAGGGCAATGGGACTGAATCATTTCTTTCGATACAAATCCAACACCACCATCCCATGTCTCCGGAGGCTAATCATATTTGCCACACAAGATTGAACCAAAAAAAGCATCAAGAAAGAGTTACTCTAGAAGAACGCCGAAACATTTGGATTTGGTGGCTAACCTGGTTCAGAACATAGTAGATTTTGAATTGATCTGGGTAATTGGCTGTAAGACTCTCCAATTCTTCCTGAAAGAAGTATTGCGTCACATAATATTTAGAGTTTGAAAACAATCTATATGTTCTCGACTAGTACAAGGTGATAGACTCTTTCTTTTTACCTTTAAGAGAATGTCTTCGGATGTAACATTGGCGTAAATGAGGTGCACCTTTGTCTTGTCTGTTGGGTTTTCTAGAATCGCTCTTGCCACCTTCAAAAGAGAGAAACAAAATACGGTTTAAGCATATACATTGGCTGCAAAACATAATATTAAACACGCAAACGTATGAGACATACTTGGAACATGGGAGTGATGCCTGAACCTCCAGCAAGCATTCCAAATGCTCTAAACTGGCCTGGCTGATACTTGAATCTGCCCTGGCAAGTTCAAATGTAACAAAACAACAAAAAGTTTAAGATTTAATGACAATTTTGAGATAACATTAACATCTGAGTTAATAAAGTAGTGAGTACCTTTGGTCCCTTAACAGCAAGATGGTCTCCAACACGCATCTCCCTGAAATGATGAGACATCCTTCCTTGCGGATACATCTAGTTGGCAACGAGATTTTCATAGCTGAATTAGTGAGAATACAAAAACCGAGTCAAGCTGAGTGAGAGAGTAAAAGCATATATATACACACCTTAATAACAAGTTCAAAACGTCCAAGGTCAGAATCTAAGGTTGTGGGAGTGTAGGGCTTAATAACATCCTCTCCTTGAGCATCCTTTCCCCTATGGACAAAATTCATTATATTTCATCATAACACCAATTAAAGCCTCTCCAAACACAGAACCTAAACTAAGGTTTACATATGAATATGTTCATAGCAAAACCTGCAGCTGATGTGTTGACCAATGGGAAGACCCAAGACGGAGGAAGAAGTAGGAAGCTCAAATACGAATTTAGCCACATTGTGACTAAGTTGCTGCTTCTTAACAAGCTTGAACTCCTTGAAGTTCTCCGGATCCAAACACCCTATATATAATCCAACAAAACCCAAGCTGAAACAAGTAGACAATTACAAAAACGACCACAAAAGGCTCAATTTTTTAACATTGATGTAGGCTAATTCAACCTTCCAAACACGGACGAACTCTATACAAATCTTTGCCTAAACTTATACAAAAAAAAGTTTCATGCTTTTTTTCAGGGGAATAAGATAGGCATTGTGAAAACTGAAAAGGTTTTGAATTTGGGGGGATAGAACCAACCTCTGCGTTTTTTGGAGGAAGAGAGATAGTAAGCAGCACCAGCACCAACTGCGACGAAAGCGACGAAGACGCCCAAGAGAATCTGGCGATCGAGGTTTTGGAGGAACTCTGTATCCATGGCGAGAAATGAAAGGAAGAAAGAGAGAGAATGGGGGAAGAAGAGACTGGGAGCAAGATCACTTCTTTTAGCGAGGAGTCTCTTTAGCTTGTTATCTCCGCCATTAAAACGAAGGGATGGGAGCTGGTAGACCTAACACCCCCATGACGTTATTTCTAACTACATTTTATTTTGACCGGAGTTAAAAAAAAAAATAATCGAAAACTATATGAGATCACTGTTTGAATCCAGTGGTCGAGTGTGCAAGATCTTGAGGGTCTTCCAAATTCATTTCTACATAATTATGGTTTAGGTCCGGTTAGAGTTCACTGCTATTTACGAGTTTGCAGCTAATCAATGGAGAGATCGCGTGTCATTGAATGGACATTTACGTGATTAAGCACAAGATTACTGGAGCATGTTAATGACGGTTTCTATACCTAAATTCCCTTGGATTACAAGACAATGTATCCTGTGTCTCAGCCTAGTAACTTGGTCCACCAAAAGGGGCTTATTGTGTGAACTTGTGATGAAATTGGGAAAGCTTGCATCTACATTGTGAGCGGAGATACGTTCAAGAAGACTCCGGTTGATACTTTGCTTGCTCCGTGCCCTTATCACCTTGCTCATGTTCCCAGTTTGGTATCCATCCTTCAGATCAAAGAGAAGAACAAGAATCAGCAATTAGAATTTTGGTTTCTTGTATTGTTTTGTACCAAACTGACTTGATCCAGAGTTTTTAGTAACTAGAGCCTTATCTACATGAACCCCAAATGCTCTCCAGTTTCTCAACAAACTCTTCTCTTCTTCCGCCTATAACACTCTCGTGATCAGCACCAACAACAATCTCAACTTCCACCGCCGGAAAACTCCTCTTCATATCACCAGAGCAATGCAATGGAACCATTTCATCACGGTCGCCTTGCATCAAGTGAATCTTAACACCGGAGTTTACAAGGGTTTCAAGATGTTTATCCGCGAATTTGGACCCACCGCAAATCACATTGTGCATACAATGCCATGCAGAGTGATGTGTGTGTCTTGTTATGTCCTTTATCTTCCAAGGAATCTCCCTAACAAAGACCAAATCTTTACTAAACAATAAACATGCTGATCATTAAACCGAACCAAAATAACAAAACCGGTTGAAATGTTTTTACCTTTTACCAGTACATAGCTTGATGAGCGATTCCCATATCTTATGATGCTTGCAGACTATGAAACAAACGCATCGACCAACATGTTCGTACCACGACATGACCGCAGTACCAAACGCTAGTGGTGGCCAGAGTCGCTTTCCAGCGATTCGGGTCAAGACCGACTCTTCAAGAGATGAAGGAAAATAAGGCTGAAATGTCAAAACACACATTAGCTCACGAATAAAACTGAAACATAAGATAATAAGACAACAAACTAATCTCTCACCGGCGCGACAAGAGTAACTGATTTTACGATGGTTGAGTGTTTAGCAGCCAAAGCAAGAGCAATCAAGCACCCCATTGAATGTGCAACCACATGAAACGAACCTAACTGGTAAGGCTTGATGACTGATCTCTCTATCCTTTCTACATGATCCCTCAACGTATAGAGACTGTCTCTCGGCTTAGGACTCTCCCCAAATCCCAAAAGATCGACCGCAAAGAGCCTGTAACGATCTTCTTTAACGTGTTCGAACACAGTCTCTGTCCAGAAATAAGATGAACCCATGAAACCGTGTATGAATATTACATTCTCAGACGGTTCTTGAACAGAGTCCTCTGTTTTTTATCAAACATGAAAAAAAAAAATTAAAATTCAATCGTTAGCAAACATATAAAAAACGTATTGTTTTTAAATAATATTTGACACCTTGAGGAGTTGAATCTTTGACTACGACGTGAAGATTCCCATCTTCGTTCTTCGTCCACGAGTTGCAAGATTGGCATCCACAATCTGACCATCTATGAGCCTTCTCAGACTTCACCATTCTCCCGGAAAGCTTGAACCTTCTCGCGAACCCGAGAAAACCCATTTCCCGGAAAACGTTTCTCCTCTTTAATAAAGTCTCTGAAACCTCATTTTCACCGGTGGTATGAGGAGACGCGTTGCAGTAACAGCTTTGGGATTTTCCCTCCAGAATCTCGTCTAGGAGCACGTAAACGACGCAGAGTATCGCGTCGGTGAGGTCGAGGAAGAAGAAGACGAGTAAAGATAGGGCGGCGTGAATGGCTGTCCCGGATTGTCTCGCCCATTTCTTCGTGGAGATTGCGAGGAAAGACATGGAAGCGGGGGGAGAGAGAGAAGCTAGAGCGCCAGAGAAGTTTGAGATAAATGGTTAAGCCACGTCTCGAAAGAGAGAAGTTTTGACTTTTATTTTATCAGATAGAAACGACGTCATCTTGGTTAAATGCTTGTAAACAAATGGCTTCAAGAGTTGGTTAGGATGCTCTTTGCATTATACCTTAATTGTTTATTACATGAAGGTATTGGTTCATGAAGTTATATGGAAGAAAGATGCTTTCTTCTAGTCTCTCAGGCCTACTCTTTTTTATAATTTTGTTTATTACTTTATAGATGTGATAAATATCATAATTTTGTAATAAATAATAAAATAGTGGTACTGTAAATTACACTGCAAAAATTGTTGTTACAAGTTCATGTATCTCTGTTACTAGCTGGATCGGAATCGGTGATCGGAGGAGGATCTCTCTGCTGGCGTTGAGAAGCTAAACGCCGTTCTAGTGGAGTTTTTCTTTTGCTGACGACAAACCTATTCACTCCTTTCCTCATTGGCATAATCGACGGGAAATCTTCGTCAGGGATCTGACTTAGCTCTGATATGTTCTTAATCTCAGCCACTCGTTTAAACCATCTCTCTGCTTTAGCTTCCTCCGACATGTCCAACAAGTCAGGCTCCTTCACTAACGAACCCTCCAAACTCTTTCCATTTCTTATCTTCTCTGCCGTTGGTTCTCTTGGTTGTTCTTGCACTACCTGAGAAGGGTATTTTGTTGTTGCCGGAGCTGGAATAGTATGTGCTGTTGTAGTTGTTTCCTCTGGCTGTTTGTGTTTGGCGAAGTGGTCAGGTGGGAAGGGCACAAAAGGGGCAAAGTCTGAGTCTTTTGTCTCAATGGACATTCATCTCTTGTTTGCTGGAGAAGGCAGTGAACGGTCTTTCTTCCTGCTAACCGCATACTGATTCTCTCCTATACGCATTGGCATTTTCTCAGGAGAATTCTCTTCCGGTATTGAGCTTTCAGGATCAGAAACCTTGTGCAGTTCTGTGATCTTCTTTAACCAATCTGATTCTTTCTCATCTCTTTCTTCGCCATAAACACTTGCATTTGACTTGTCCTCTTTGTAGACGCCTCCAACGTCCTCTGAGACACCGCCCATCTGGTAGCTGGCGGTCAGACCTATCTGTGTGTCCTCCTTGTCAGGCTTCTTGGCAAACATATCGGAAGGTAGTGGCACGAACGGGACAAAATCAGAGTTAACTACCTGAGAGGATTCAAACCTCGTGGAAGAAGCCGAAGAGGACGAAGAACCGAGAATCTCATTCAAGCTCCTATTCGTTTTAGTTCCATCTGTCTCAGTATTAGCCAACCTTCTCTCAAGAGGTGTCTTTCTCGTGTTAACAACATATCTATTCACTCCTTTCCTCAAAGGCATAATCTCTGGGAAATCTTCATCTGTATCAACACTGTTTGCATCAGAACCACCACCCTGCGCTAGTTTACTAAACCACCTCTGTGCTTTCTCTTCATTTTCCACCAGTCTTCTCTCAAGTTCAGGATCCTTCGAGTGAGCAGAGCCAGAGTTAGCTGAATTGAGTGAGAAGTCCCTGGGTCTCTTGCAGTCGCATCTTAAGCACGCTATGTTCCTCCCATAATTGTAAAAATCGCATCTGATGGTTGAATTGAAACAAATTAGAAAGAAAAGGGAAAGTTAAACTCACCATTCATCGTTGCATTGACCATAAAGCAGCAGAGAAAACAAAAATAGTTGCTTACTGAGGACACTCCCATTCGCTACCAGTTAGCTGTCTCTTTGGTCTTGCTTCATCACACTGGAAGCATTTGACATTTCTCGCAAAGTTCATGCCACTGCACCTGTTTCAACAAGTTCCCACACCATATGAAAGACAGTGTATAGTCAGTGATATACCATTTCAACAAGTACTCTGAGATTTATATCAAAAGGCTACTGAGAATCCAACTAACTCATTCATACCTCGAGCAAATCCAGTCACCTCGTTTCATCTCAACGTTCTTCTGAAATGAACCTCCATTTCTCTCCGAGAACTTATTTTGCATTGCGCCGTTCGACTCAGGAGTACGAAAGCTCATCTTTGCTATCTCGCTCAAAAGGTTTCGAACCGACGACTCCATGATCTCTCGGTCATGGTGTTTGATTCCCTCAGAAGAAGCAAAATCCACAACATAACTCAAAATAAGCCTCATCAAATCCAATGTACTCGCCTTATCCATATCCACTACCTAATCCAAAACACAAAGGATCAAACCATCACGACACAATCTCAACACTGAAACGAGATTGTCTGTAAGCTACCAACTCTAAAAGAGTAACCTTTTTTTTTTAACCTTACCAATGCCCTGACGACCACTTGTAAGGTAAAGGCTCATCCTTTTGAGAGAATCAGGACCTGTCCTAAACAAGAACGGCTTCACATTCTCCACCACCACTTGAACATCTCTCCTCGAAACCATTCTAATAACATCAACAAAAGAAACCATTCTAATAATATCCGACGAAAGGAGAGTTTAAACTAGATGGAAATGTCAGCTAACTTACTCAAGCAACTCGGGTCGATCACGAGCTAGAGCCAAGCAAGCAATCACTGGACGAAGGAGAAACTCTTCCGGTAAACCGGGAAAGAACTCGTTTTCAAAACCGGAACTTGGCGCGGAATCTGTAAAGTAGCCAGCTTTGGAGAGAGACTTGATCAGCTCCGCCCATTCAGGCAGCTGGTGGTGATAAGAAGGAACAGAATCGGAGGCGGAGACGCGAACTCGGTGAGTATGGAACCGCGCGATAGGTATCGTAGAGATAAGCGGCGGAAAAGACAACGGAGAACGTCGATGGGACGAGTCAACGGAGGAAGGAGCAGAGGCGAGACGGTGGAGACAGCGGAGATTGGTTAAGCGGCTGATGAAGAGGCCACGTAAGATAGGGGGAGGAGGAGAAAAGAGGGAGAGGATTCTGGTGGAGTTGTTCATCGTCTCTCCTCTTCGACGGCGACCGTTCGGCGGAGGATTGGATTTTTTCAGTTAACCGTGAAATAATTATTTCTTCACTTTTTTTCTATAAAGTATGGGCCTAATGGGCTTACATAGGCTACATTGTGAAGCAAGTCCATGTGCTGTTTGTACCATATGGGCTTAACATCATGGATGTACTTAATTACTTCTTTATCTTTCTTATCAACGGTTGTGTTGTCAAGATTTTACTAAAGGCCATTTGATTTGTGACTTATCAAAAACACTTTGTGATCTTTTTTTTTGTCAAGTCGGAAACAGACTCTATAGCCTATATTGAGAACACACATATATTTCAGTTGTTCGTTTACTCAAGAAGCTTGAAGCCTCATACAGCTGACAAAAGCAATTCACCTAGCTGCCTCCATTGATTTCACTGACGGTTTGGTCAAATCTCGCCAGATGATATGTCTACCACCTGTGGGAGTTTCCTGTAACATCTTTCCGTCAATGTGCTGGAGTTTGTGGACCTCCCGTAACCAGCTACTCTTCAAGAATTCCAGCTCTATACCTACAGAAATCGCTCATAAAAAAATCACCTTAGCTCGTGAATGGTGTATGGCACCAACGTCAACGATAAAATCCACACATCAAGGAACAACACATAAGATTCCAAACCATCGCTTACCTTCAGATTCATGGACTGCCTGCAACACCAATGCATCTTGCGATAAAACTCAAAAAGGGCAGGCTTTGCTTGGATCTTTTCGGATTCCAGTAGACGCATCCATCTTAAGGGATCCCAAGTCCAAAATTTCGTTGGATCACCCCTCATAACGGAAGCTCTAGCTGTTAAAGCATGACTCCAAGCTGCGCCCAATATCCACATCACAAATCTTAGTCTTCTCTGGTTCACAAACGCTCATCCGAGCCATCTTCAACAAACATGCAAATAAAGAGATCATCGGCATAGTGGCAGATATCGCCCATGTCTATTCTTTGTTTGAAACTATTGATTTCGTTTTCATCCCTAGATCAGAGAACTCCGATGCCGATTGTTTGGCAAAAGAGTCTCTTCGTTTCTCTTCTATTGGGCTTCCAGTGGGCTAAGACAATTTCTAATTAAGTAATGAATCTAAGTCTAGTATCACTCCTGATGCGACACATCAGCGATTTGTGGAACCCACTATTAAAAAGTATGAAAAAATGTCAAGTCTGTGACTCAAACCCAGGTTATTGAGATCCAAACAACAACATTTATACCACTCAGCTAAATGATTCTTTGTACATTGATGGCTGAAACAAATATATATTTATGAAGGTCGGAAACCTTTACTTCTTCGGTTTTCTCTGTGGGACCCACACTTATTTATTTTATCTAATGATTTAATAAATATTTTATAACTCACGTTTTGAAATGGGATTCGTTAAAAAAAAACTCAATAAACCTCTTTGGTCTGTAAGCGTTCTCTTCAATGGAAATTTAGGGCTTTCAATTTTTAATCATCGGTTCATGACTCATCAAAGAAACACAGATTGGCTCTTTGAGTTTCATGAATCAGTTTTTTTTCTTTAGTCTCTACATCTCCCCATCTTTAATAAATTCATCATCGGTTCTTTTATTTTGTCTGATAAATCATGATTGTGTGGTTTTAATTTTCTTTGGGCATCCTTAGTTTGCACCATTTGATCTAACCAAGAAGAAGAAGAAGACATTTGTCGTTTAGGATGCCATCGAGGACTCAGCTGAGTCACACCGGAGACATACTATCTGTTGCATGATTGTTCAAGAAGAGTTTATGTGTTGTGAAACATATTTGTTTCTTTTCATCAGTTGCTTTGTTTAATCTTTTTTCCTGCAAATAATGATGGCTTTGACAGTTCATTCACGGGAGCCAAGAAGTAAAAGAAGAAGAAGCCAGTGAATGTTTGACATTTTCTGTCTTCCTGATTTTTTTTTCCATTCATTAAATTTGGATTTTGAAGATTATGTACCTCACATTCGTTTTATTTTGATGGTTGTTAGGTTGAATGAAGATCATTGAATAAAGAAAATGTCGATGCTCCTGAAGATTTGGAGGGTACTTTATATTT